>NC_133778.1:5610621-5634769 GCF_003597395.2 Chelonoidis abingdonii
GCCTGTCACAGATGTAACAGAGCTCTTGGGCACAAAAATTCCTTTCCCCTTTGCCTCACTAGGAAAGAAACTTCCACAAGTTTTAAAAAGAAAACTTTATATAAAAAGAAAGAAAATACAGAACAATAATACTGCATTAAAAGATCAATACAGGCTCTTGCTTATAGGAAAATGTGAATAACCAGTTTGATTTAAAAAATAGCCAATTCAAATCAATCCAGCAATCAACACCCAGTAAATACAACACAAAGCCAATAACAGCCTATTACTTTGTTTTCTTCTGTACTTACAGACTTTTAGTAGAATATTTGAGATAAGATGGAGTTAGAAGAAAAGCTTGTTTACCCACAGCCGAGGAAACAACAAAGACCCTGAGTACACAAATTCCCGCCCCTGACTTTTAAAAAAAATCCAGTTCTCTGATTGGTCCTCTGGTCAGGTGTTTGGTTCCCCCTTTGTTCACCCTTTACAGGTAAAAGAAAATTAACCCTTACCTATCTACTTATGACACTCCCCTCCAACCAGTGCTGGGGGAAAAAGCACATTGACCTGGGCAATCCCCAGCTGTCAGAACAGCTCTTAAGCCATCTTTGCTCCACCACCCCTAAGCTGCCCCAAGCACTTCTCATCTGCAAGTGAGGATCTGACCCACCATTTTAGACAGGGAGAATCTCCCTGTCATAGGCCTCAACCATCTACTGCTTCATATCCCACCAGGTGTAACTAACACATGCACACACCCCTCCGCTGGGTGTGCCCAAGCCCTCAGGAGAGGACCCCAGCTTTGATGGGTTGACACAAGTCTGCTATCCTGTGGCCATTTTACATCATCTCAGTTTAACTATTAGTCCCTCGATCGATTCTGTGGTAGGGGAAAGTTTGGGTTAAAATGTCATTCCTTCACCCCTTACCAAGGATGCTGTTGAGTGGATATCACTGACGTTGTAAGGGCCGATCCAAAGCCCTTTGGCGTCAACTTGAGTCTTTCTGTTAACTACACTGGGGTTTGGATCGATGTGTAGTAAAGCTTGAAGAGGGCTCATGGAGTACGTTCTGTTCGGGTTCTATGCAATTTCTCATAGTGCGGTGTGGCAGTGGAGTGGGAGAATGTTTTTTATGAACAGGAATGGAGTGATTGGTCTGTTGCTAATATGGTTGTGTAGGTTTATGCAAGTGAGCTGATAAGTTTGGCTGGTCACTCTTGCATAGCGTCTCCCATGCAGTGTTTTGTGGTAAGTAATGCTATATCGTATTGTTGCGGTGTATTGGAAATGGATCACTTGACTGGGGGTGGAACTGTTAAACCTCCAACTCATTTCTTTTGACCTTGGTAGATAGTGTTATAAGCATTAGTGGGCAAAGTGAGGTCTGGGCTGGTGGATTTTGCTTTTGAGTTTGGGAATAGTTTTTATACTGTGTGTTTCGTTCATTCATCAGAGAGTTTGGTCATAAAAATACAGCTACAAAAGGCAAAACTTCCTCCGAAATACCACAGTGCTGCTGGTTTCTGAATGAAATGCTACATCCCAGAGACAGTGGGACCCTTCACATCAGCTTCCGTCTTTGAATTCCTCCCCACAAAGAGAGAATCCAGCCATGGACCTTGGGTGCCTTCTAAAACCATTGGGGGCTCGTACTCACCCTCAATGAGGTTGTTCACAGGCAACAGGAAAGGGGTGGGAGCCAGATGGCAGAGGTGGAAGCTGCCCACTCCCGAGTAATACTGCCACTCTGGGCAAGTCATTTCCCCTCTCCCGTCTCCGCCCCTGGATGTTCCAAGCATTAATTAGTGTTTGTAAAGTAACTTCTCTGAGTGGTTTTTAATTGTCCACCAACAGATTGTGATGGTCAGTGACACACTGAAATAATTTACCAAATCACTGGGGTGGATAATTGCAGTTAGAAATACACATCACTTGGATTTTTCATGCCTCGAGCACATGGCAGGTTTCTAGTCCCTGATTGGAGTTTTAGTACTTGAATTTATTTTACCCTGTACTAGGCGCCTTCCAGTGCAAGGCTTCCTGCCTTGGAGAGCGTTCTCTCTAACTTCGCACATTACACAGTACAGGGACAGCAAGCCAGGGAGCCATGGATACGGGAGGAGAGACTGTTCGCAGTAATAAGATGATGGGATCATTCAGCAAAGCATGGAGGTCAGGGCCAGCTCCAAGGTTTTCGCTGCCCCAAGCAGCCAAAAAAAGAAAAAAAGCTGCGATCGCAATCAGTGGCAGCTCGACCTGTCATTAACAGATAGCTAAGGGTTAATGTTCCTTTCACCTGCAAAGGGGTAACAAACAACACCTCACCAGAGGACCAATCAGGAAACAAGATGTTTTCCATCCATCTAGCCCCTCGGAGCGAGCTTTTGGATGTGAATCCTTTTGTCTCTGGAGTCTGTAGCCTCTTGGCTCTGAAGATAGCTCTCTCTCCCTCTCCAGGTTCTATCTTTGCTTTCCATGGAAGTAGAACGGTCAAAGACAGATAGGCGTATATAATCGATTTTTGTCATTTACATCAGTGATAGTAGTTGTTGCTGGCTCGTTTTACGTCTTTTCTCTTGATGGAGCGCACTAGTGTTTATTAATAATTTTTTTCTTCTCGCCATTCAACGCCTGGATATTGTCTCCTTGACCACGAGACCTTTTATGTCTTTTTCTTTCTTTTGTATATACAGCTTTCTTTTTAAACACTGGATTGGCTTTTTCCGAGTGGGCTCAACGGATTGAGTCTGCAGCTCACCAGGAAATTGGTGACAGTAGACGGAGGGACGAAGAAAATCTACTTTGGAGTTAGCTACAGCCTTGCATTCTGCACGACTCTGAGTGCAGGGTGAGAGAAACCTGATCTCTCTGTCTGCGTTTCAAGGAATTGAACGCCGTGATCTCCGGGCCATCCATGGAGGAAGCTGGGGCAGAAAGCAAATGAGGGCCCAGGATAGGGGTGGTTCCTTTTTGTGAGACTCAGGGCATCTGAGTCTTGGGGTCCCCCAGGGAAGGTTTTGGGGAGACCAGAGTGAGCCAGGCACTGGAATTCCTGGCTGGTGGCAGCGCTATCAGATCTAAGCTGGTTATTAAGCTTGGAAGTTTCATGCAGGCACCCACATTTTGGACGCTAAGGTTCAGAATTGGGACTTATGCTTTATGACATGACCGCACCATTTTCTTCTTCAGCAGCAATTCGGCGGCAAGTCCTTCCCTCCCAGAGGGACCGAGGGACCCACCGCCGAATTGCCGCTGAAGAGCCTGATGAGCCGCCTCTTCCCCTTGGCCGCCCCAAGCACCTGCTTGCTGAGTTGGTGCCTGGAGCCGGCCCTGATGGGAGCAGTATGCTGGCACTCTTACTTTAACAGGGCTATTTTGTATATTAGTTATTAATGTCTCATTCAATCAAATGTCTAAGTTGACTCAGTCCTTGTGGGTATCAAGGTAGTCATGGTACTTCTGTTTAACATAACACTTAGAATCAGGTGTTCGATGTGTGTATTCATTGGTACGAACATACTATGTTCTTATGTTTTTACGTTCTCATGATGCTAGGCACTGTACTATTTATTAGGTGTCTAGGAACCCCAGGAATGGTTATAGTTTTGTCATGGAAATTGTGAATTTGAGTAAAATCACTGACATCTTGGAAACAGCTATAAAAACACATTTGATGAGGCTCCCCGACCAAGTGGCATTGCAACCTAGCGCAGGGGATCACAGCACCACTCAGCCTTGGCCCGGCTGCACCTCCATAAATGGAGACTGAGGAGCAGCTGGGCCAAACCTAAGTGGCGGTGCAACCCCGTGTGCTAGGTTGAAACACCCAGAGCAGGAAGCAGGGCCCAGCCCTCCAGCACAGGAACTGCCACTATGGGGTAAGTGTCAAGTAGGTTTGCCCTCCAACCCATCCCCCCGACGGGCCTTACCTTCCAAACCCCACCCCACACACAAACCCCACCCTACATCCACATACTTGTGTGTATGTGGATGTAGAGAAAACCACATTATTCAGTGACTTTCCCTGATTGTTTCCAGCACCTCTGCTGTGAAATTTACCAATAATTTTCCATGCCAAAAATCATAGCCGTAAGCAGCACCCCGCTGTGCCGGGCACTGTCCTGTATTTATTAGGGGTATTACAATAGTGCCGAGCAGCCCTAGTCAGGGACCGGGATGTCATTGTGCCAGGCACTGTACAACCACAGACCAAAAAGACAGTGTCTGCCTCAAGGAGCTTAGACCAAAAAAAAAAAGACTTGGAATACAACTATTTTGTAACTTGGTTGTACTGGTTCTATAACAACACCAAAAGCTACAGAAATGAAATGATGTACATTTTCATGAAAATCTCTCTCAAAATCAAGTAAACCAATCTTTTTTTTTAGAATTTGATGGGAATCATCAAGAAATAAGCGTTATTCAATAAACCGGAAATGTAGTGGTAATCAAATGGTGTATTAGGATGGGTAATAATGTTTCTTCAACCCTTTCATCCAGAAAGAAATGTTTACACATATCTTCAAATAGATCTCAGTCGACATGTGAATGCAACACCTTGTTGACAGGCACTTGGAGGAATCCCTACCCAAAAATGTATTTCCAGAACATAAGGATGCTATAGATAGGGACAGGTGAATTAATTATGCCTCCAGCTCACAAAGCGTAGCATCTCTACACCACACCGAGCTCTTCAGCAGATCCAGACACAGCTAGAGAAGACAGGAGGCGTTCACAGCCTGGCAGTGCTGTTCTCTCTCTCCTCTCCTTGCGAGCGTGCTAGAGCAGGACACAGCAGCCTGGCCTTGTTTCTAAGTGCCTAGCTCCTAGTCTCAATGCACGACATGACGATCCTGGCTCAGACGCTGACACCGCGCATTCAGGTCGTGGCGTTTTGTCCTGGTATTTCCCAGGGAGCTTTTCCCGCTTCGCCAGAGCAATCACTGCTTTTGAAAAATAGCAAAGGGGAGGAAGTGGCCCAGTCACTTAGAGGAAGGAAGCCCTGCGGGAGTCCAAAGATACAGACTGTTCAGCAAAAGAGAAGTTTGCAGTTATACGGCGCTGATCTCTCCAGTCCATCTGGGGCTGAGTCCATGGTAACCTGAGGTCTGTCTAACTAGGCATGAGAGAGCAGCCTGTGTCAATGCAGCAGGGGTTAGAATGGGAAGACGGCAGAGCAGACGCTGCCTGACTGCGAGGTGAGTCATACAAGGGCTTTTTTTCAGGTCTCCACAACTGCTGGAAAGACATCCAGGCTGGATCAAACCCCAAGGGACCTAGAGGAACGTGCGCGGCACAGCAGGACCACAGACTCCGAGCTGTCAGAGCTGGAGGACAAAGTGGCATCGGCGGCCGTGCAGATGCAGCGTGCCGAGAGCGAGGTGATAGCTCAGTTATACAAAGCGGGTGATCCAGCGAGGTCAGGCTGGTTCTTGCATTGTTATTTATTAGTGCCTAGGGGCTGTCGTCTCAGACCAGACCCCCAGCTGTGCTCAGCATTGTACAAAGACAGCGCTGGGCCAACTACTGAATGCTTCATCATTTACTCAGTAAGAAAGTAAACTCGGAATGAGAGTTTCCTTTACACTGCCATATTGATAGTGGTGTTCAGAGCCGTATGCACGTTACGCACGGTGTGTATCACTGGCAGCAGGGCAATTTGCCGAGAGCCCCCAAACCGAGTGGTAGCGCAACCTGCACGTGGGGGATACAGTGCCATTCAGGTTTGGCCTGTCTGGAGGGGTAGATGGGCGAAACCTGACTGGCGCCACGACCCCCATTCTCTAGGTCACAACACCAATCGAATTTGGCCCATCCGCCCTTCTGTCTCCAACTATGGAGGCGGGGCTGGGCCAAACCTGCATGGTGCCGCAGTCCCACGCACCAGGTTGCAACACCCAAAGCAGAGCCACTGCTGCAGAATGGCTGCAGAGCGTGCTCACTCTCCAACCTGGCGGGGGCTGAGCATGGCACGGACCTGGCGGGCGAGGCACTGGGGCCAGTGGCTGCAGCGGAGGTGACGCCAGAGGGATTGGTGGTGATTGGGATCTGCCCAGCTCCCAGGGTCATTTCTGGGGGTGCACCTGTAGGAAGTTATGTGCATTTTTTCTCTTAGGTTTCCGATATAGAGTCTCGAATCGCAGCGCTGAGTGCTGCTGGGCTGACAGTGAAACCAGTGGAAAAGCCAAAGAAGAAATACAGCACGCAGGTGAGTGTGTCTGCCTGTAGAGGGTGTACCCAGCAGTCAGATGTGATGGGACACAGTGATGTTAAAGCCAGAAGGGACGGTTATGACCATCTTATCTGACCACCTGAATAGCCCAGGACTAAAAGCCTCCCCTGCCGGTTCCTGCATCAGGCCCTTAACCCAAGTGCTATTCTACATATGCTATAAACAAACTCTGGGATAACAGTCCCTAACTCTTTTACAGCACTTGCCATTGGTATATATCAAAGTGCTTTGCAGATGAGGGCAGTAGCATTATCGCCCTCTTACACATGGGGAAACTGAGGCACAGTGAGGGGAGTGACTTGCCCAAGGTTACCCAGCAGGCCAGTGGCAGGGCTGGGAATAGAAGCCAGGTGTCCTGAGTCCCATTCCAGTGCTCTAGACACTGCACATATATTTACAGCCCCCTTGCCCTGTGTTCAGAAGGAACTCGTTTACTGCACGCTGTCTCCTTCTTTATCAGAAAGAAATCCCACCCATCTGTGACAGGAAGTCTTCAGTTTTCCCCATTCATTTCAGACATGAGATCCTCATCTGCAGCAACCGCTGCCATGTCAGCATACTACCGCTTAAAATGGGGACATGAGAACTTTCCCACCTTCTTAAGATCAGTCAGCCAAGGGCAGCTGAGATCCGTATTGTAAAAGGGGATTTTATCTCCTGGCTGTTGTTACTGGAATTGTGGTAGTGCTTAGAGGTCCCAGGACACCGCAGGGCTAGGCATTGTTCACACCCACAGTAGGAGACCAGCCCTACACCTAAAACCACACTATGACATTCCCCCGGAGTAGCCAGGGTTGGGAGGTACCACATAGACAGTCTTGTCTGTGCCTGCTGTGGATCAGCTCTCTGAAACCACCTTTCTCTGGCAACACAAGCACTGCCTGCCAGGACTTTGCAGGCCTTGCTGTCTCTGTGCAGGTGAGCAATGGGCACACACCAACCCCCCTGTAGTGCCTCACCTCTGCTCCACTGAATTCTCACAACACTTCCAAAGGAACAGCACATGCCTGCATGCAGGATGGAACTGGGCGTCACCACAGCCGTTAGCTCTGTCACTTTCTCTGTCTTTGTATCTAGTGAAAACAAGGATCTGTTTAGTATCAAAGAACAGAGATTCAAGTAAGGGTGAGAAAGAATATTGGAAACAAGTGGTTACATATAAAACAAAATTATAATGAGCTTTCTGGAGCCAAATGTAACTAACGAGGTACTCCCCTACCTCCTCCAAGAAAGCAAACTTACCCCAAGTCATTTCCCTAGTGTTTTCATCTGGTTGAGATCCCTTCTCATAGGGTCAAGCCTGCTGATAAGTTGTCCTCACAAACTGAAGGAATGCACAGAATTGTACCTCAGATATGGTTTCTGAACTTCAGTGTATTGCCCCTAGACAGAAAAACTCTTGCTGTTTTCCTATTCCTGTGAATTTCTTTTCTGTGAAGATTTCAGAATCTTCCTTAGCATTCAGCTCAAGCTTGAGAGTGGAGGCCCAGTGTGAACCAAGCAAGACTCAATTTACATGTAAACAGACCGATAAATGTTTCTTGTCTGAAAGAAAACCTGCTTTTCACCTGTCCTTAGACCTTAAAAACATAATTTTCAGTTTAAGTACATAACGCCTTCCACAACACACGCACACGCATTTCACAATGACACTGATGACCAGTGTGATCCCGGCTTTCTGTAGACACCTCACATCACACTCTTTGATGAACCAGAATGTAAATGCCAGCCCCCAGCGATCCCTCTAACCCTTACGCACTCTGCCAGTTGGCATCAAGAGCTCATGGGACACACTTACAATCTAAACAGACAAGACAGTCAAATGTTGAGAAGTGAAACAGAGGTGAAGTGACTTGCCCAAAGTTACCTTGGTTAGTAGCAGGGCTGGGATTAGAACCCAGTGCTCTGCCCATGGGATTAGCTATTCGCTCAACGCCACTCTTTGAGCCGTCAGTTAATGTAACTCATAGCTCCCTCAGTATCACCATGGAGGATGAATTGGCATGGAGGACCAGTGCTGCAAATGTCCCACCTGCTCTGGTCAGCTCGCTGGACAACTGTGCCTCTTGCTTGTCTTTTGGCACTGAAAAAGTCATAGAAATCTTTTACATTTCTTCTGTCCAAAGCTGATTATGCTCCAGCCTCCCAGGAACGCAGGTAGCGACCAAGGAGATCTAAGTACAGACTCTTCAGAGATGGCATCGCCAAATGACTTCAAAGTGAGTACACAGATGGCTCCTGGCTGTCAACGACGTGATTAAAACAAACCAGAGAAACCTTGGGTAGTCTGGAGTGATTGTGGCCACTACCCTTTGAAGAGACATCAAGTAGCCTGTGTGAAATGGGCTTGGGAGACTCAGCCAATTCCTAACGGACACGTGTCCACATCACATATGTATAATTGGTAGCTGCTGTTGGCAGACTTGGCAGAAAGGCCAGTAACGGGCATGGGAACTGCACTGTCCTCTTCACTGTAGCAGGGTGGCTTGCCTTGGGCTGTAGAGCCTGGGGCCAAGCCAACCCTGACAGAGGGATGAGCCCTGCCTGAAAGGAACCAGGGAATTTCCTGCAGAGGATGGCTGCAGTGAGGCGGAAGCTCTGGGGGCTGTGGTGAGACCAGGGGAATGGCTGCAGCTGGGAAGGGCAGGGCCTAGCTTGTCAGAGCCCTTCCTGCCTTCACCAGACCGGGGCAGTTGGGCTGTACCCTGCTGAAGGGTGTTTAGTTCTGAGCTTTGATTTAATAAATCAGATCCCAAGGAGGGCTGTTGTGGTTTGACGGGAAAACTCTGCATGGAGTGTATTTGGGGATCTAAGAGGGGAAACAGAGAGGAGGGGCTGCATGCAGGGCTGTTCTGAGGTCACTAGGGGGCGTTATAAAGTAGCCACTGGTCCACAGACTCAAATTATCCCTAGTCCGCAAAACATGGCTGAATAGGAGTAGACTTAAGCAGACGCGTAAATGCTTAGTTGGCCAAAGCGATTACTCCGGCTCAGGGCTGAGACATGACGGCATAACCACTTAGGGAAGTTTGCACTGGTCCAAGAGCTAAAGAGGGTCCCACTGTCTGTCGGGCCTCAAGTCTGGTACCTGTTACGAATGCTGCATTATTTTCATTCTAAATGTGCAATAATCTCTCTTAACCCTCTGGAGAATGCAGACTTCTGTATGGTGCCCGGCCTCCTAACCATTCGCCTTAAGGTTAACAAAGTGCTGTTAGTTAGAATTAGTTCCAAGAGGGCTGTCAGGATTTCTCGTGTCAAATAGAGTTTTGCCTTTGGGAAGAATTAAACAATGATCTTTGCTTTGCTTTTCCCTTTGTGTATCTCCCACCTGCCGTGTATTCTGGGTACAGTCGGCTAGTAAACACAACATTCCCACCAGTACATGCTCAGCTGGCTGATTGTGACTGGGATGGACATGTGAAGGCGTGGTGGAGATTGATATCTTTCCTAAACACAGAAGGAAACCCTGCCTGCTGGCCCCCTCAGACAGTGCTTTGAAAGAAAGGGCACAGGCCCAGAGATTGACGACTCCTCTCCCTTCTCTTCTAGGTAATGTCTATGCCACAGGTGTTAAGGAGAAAATTCAACAGTTCCCTTGAAATTGCCGGTAAAACTTGTGTTCTCTGCTTGTGTCTGAGGAAAGGGTGGGGGTAATGTTGGACCCTGTGGGGACTCATGTCCCACACTGTGGGAGCAGGAACTCACATCTGTCCGGCCTCCGGCCATGTTTTTCAACCGGGGAGCCGGCATGGCAAGTGCAGGGAAGTGGGATATTAGAAATAGGCCTGCGGGATCCGAGAAAAGAAGTAGAGTTCAGTGGCCAGATT
Source organism: Chelonoidis abingdonii (assembly GCF_003597395.2). Classification (NCBI taxonomy): domain Eukaryota; kingdom Metazoa; phylum Chordata; order Testudines; family Testudinidae; genus Chelonoidis; species Chelonoidis abingdonii. Next base: position 5,620,668 of record NC_133778.1, read on the forward strand.
GAAGCAAAAGGCTAAAAGTCTTCCTGGCCCCCTCCCAGCAGAGAACAGGATTCTGTACTGTCCACTCCCCTAAGGAAATACAGATCGTCAGCATTCCCCCTCTCCCTCACATCTACGGTATTTGCCACTCCCCTTGTGGGTTTTCCCTCGATGCGAGTGTCTTTGCAGTCCCCTGATCGTCACCATTCTGACCTCTCCGGGGGCAGGAGCCATTGCCTCAGCCAGGCCAGCTATGCTACAGCTGCTAGAAGAGTCTCAAGGACGACGAAGACCCGAAAGCTAGCCGCCGTGGCCATGCAAAGGGAAGGGCTCTGGGTACATTATGCCCTGGCTGCTGTCGGCAAGAGCCCTTAGGAAATGATTTTTCCACTTCTCTCTTATCTTGAATCATAAGCTTGCAGGAGGGATTGAAGAAAGAGCGGCTCTCCTTCTAGATAAGTGCTGAGCAGGGGAAGGAGTGGTGAGGAAAGGGAAAAGCAATCATTTCATACAGAGAATGAATTTAGCATCCCTCCCTCTCCCTGCCCCCATTAAAAGGGAATTGCAAGGCACGTTTCCTGGTCTGAATCTCACAGGGAGCGAGGTCCCTTCTCTTTGTTGGTGAGGAGGGGTCATCAGCTCTTCCCCTGAAAGGGCAGCTAGATAATGGGGGTGCTGCACTCCTGGCATGCAGATAGAGCAATGGGACGATCAGCTGACGTCAAAGCAGGAGTCTAATCCCCCAGGCGCCCCCACAGGGAAGCAGAATGACTTGGTATCTCCTTGCCACTCTCCCCACAGGTCATTGACGTGCAAGGTTGTGCAGGGAAGGATGCAGATAGGGGAAATTGGAACGAGGCGAGAGCGAATGGGAGATCGTGTAGAGGTTCAAAAAGCTGCTTCATTAAGCCTGGCGTTCCCGGGTTCTTAGGGATGTCAGGAGGTCAGTGGGGGACTTGCTTGTGCTAAGGAAGTTTCCATAACACAGTGTGCCATGCAGTCCCCCTCAATGCAGCCAGGGGCGACTCTAGGCATTTTGCTGCCCCAAACACAGCAGGCAGGCTGCCTTCAGCGGCTTCCCTGCGGAGGGTCCGCTGGTCCTGCAGCGGGTCCGCCAAAGCCGCGGGACCCGCGGACCCTCTGCAGGCACGCCTGCGGGAGGTCTGCCTAAGCCGCGGGACCAGCGGACCCGCCACAGGCAAGCTGCCTGCCGCCCTCGCAGCGACCGGCAGAGCACCCCCAGTGGCAAGCAGTCCCAAGCACGTGCTTGGCTTGCTGGGGCCTGGAGCCACCCCTGAATGCAACGGGCTAACTAATGGGAGTTTAAACTTTGCTCCTGTATGCCGCAGTGGAGACCAATAAGCTGGTCTGTGCCTCGCTGCGGAAAAAAACCCTGTAGCAGGGGTTTTGGATTCAGCCATATACCACAAAAATGGGCCACGCTCAGCCTGGCTGGAAGTGGGCTCAACTCTTTGGAAATCAGCAAAGTGGCATCTTCTTACTCCAAGGGGGATTTTGGCCCATTGTGTCCCTTTACCAAGGAATTGAAGTAATTAACTTGCTATTGTGAGCCTCCGTGCCCAGCAGGGGGCCAGATCCTGGCCCATGCGAAGGCTTCAGTGGTGCAGAGAGTCGCTGAAGGTGACCGAACTGTGCAGCAGAAGATTCCTCCCAGCTCCTCCAGTGTAGACAGGCACAACAGGGCTGGATTGGGGACATGCCTGGAATGCACCATGATCTCCAGGCTGTGTAACGGCAGAGACAGGCTGAGCTGTTCCCAGAACTGGGCCAGGAAGACAAAAAGCTCTTGTAAGGTTCCCTTTACCCCTCCTCCCCACAGCTCCAGCACACCCAAGGGCTTTCCGACCACAGAGGTGTTTGCGAAGTCTGCCAAGCGCAGAACCATGCAAGAACCAGAGAGCCCATCCACTGCTCTGCTCTGAGTGCAGGAAGGGAGAATTGCAGATGATACCCCGGCTTTGTCTGATGCTTTTAGCTTAGGAACCCGAGTCCGTGTTTCAGTGGTACTGTGGTTTTTAGGCAGAATGTTGTGTTGTCTTTCTCAGTCACTAAGAACCTCTGGCAAATAGATTTTAAAAGAAAAACCCTTGATGGCTTAAAATTGAGAACGTGATCAGGATCAGAACAGTGGTTCCTGAACAGCTGCGTTTCCCTTTTGACTCCTGTCTTAGTTTGACAGAAACAAGCCTCTATCCCCAGCCCTGCTCCAGCGCCCGTCTTGCTGCCAAAGAACAGGCTGCATTCCATTCCACTCCTGCATCCGCTACATCCTCAGCTACTTTCTAGTTCCAGCAGCTTTCCTGGTAACGATGAAGCATGAGGCCGAGGGGCCGTGGCTCGATATTTAGCCAGCAGGTTGAGCTGGCAGTGCCTGATCTTGTGAACTGAGTGGATTTGCTGTGGGATCATTGCAGGAGAGTAAACACAGCCCTGTTTTCAAGGAGCAGCCATTGCTCTGACCAGAGTGATCCCATCAGTGCTTTGTGTAAGCAGAATCCAGAGTGGAGGGATAGCTCAGTGGTTTGCGCACTGGCCTACTAAACCCAGAGTCATGAGTTCAATCCTCAAGGGGGCTATTTAAGGAATAGGAGTAAAAATCTGTCCTTGAGCAGGGGATTGGACTAGATGACCTCTTGAGGTCCCTTCCAGTTCTGTGTATATGAGCCTCTGTCCTTTTGAGCAGAGGGCTTCTGGAAGCACAGCACAAAAGATGCACCCCAAGGAGTGGATGGGCAGAGCTGGTGCACAAGGGGCTTAAAACCTGCTTATTTCTGGGCTGCTGCAGGGGTCTGCTCTAAGCTCCAGCAGCCTCCCAATGTTCTCAGCCCAGAATGGCCATAGCAGCTAATCTCCTCCCCATCCAGCCCAATACCTCTCTTCCGGCCTCCAGCCCCAGCAAGCACCTACACAGGGCCTCTGAGGGAGGGGCAGTGGAGAGCCACTCACAGCCTCCCGGTGCTGTTCCTCTGCCAGGCGAATTCTCCTTCCCCATCTGCAGTGCTCTGATGGCCAGTATGTGCACCTCCCACTGGTGCTGGTGGAGGATGGCTCCCAAGGAACCACAGCCCTATCCCAGCACAACCCAATATGCCAGAGCAGCTGTGCCAGCTGAGGAGTCCTCAGCCAGGAGAATCCCCTGCTGCTGCCTTACAACAGTCCCTTCTGTGCTGCAGGGGGCATGGGAGGGACAGAGGATCTGTCCCGTTATGTTTTCTAATGCACCTGCCATGGTGCCTAGGTGCCCTGGTGTCTACTCTGAACAGCAGCAATGCAGGTGACTGGATTAATTTTAGCAAAAGTCAAGAGTTGCTGTTATTTCTCTGACTATCTCACTGAGTTTGACCTGGTCCCACCGCAGTCATGGGACCAGGTCAAAAGAGAAACCACTGGCGTAAAGACTCCATAGAAGCAAAGCCAAGGAGAACCAGGCCTTTAGCTGGGAGTTATATTTCCACATGCAGACAGTACAATTCCGCTGTAAGACAGCCACAGGGTACTCTCACCTGCACCGAGTTGCCTCTTGTCTATGCTGGCCAAGAACCTGTTCTGAGAAATTATCAAGCTGCTTCCAGGGTCGCTGTACACGCTACTGTAATAGATTCTATGAAGCTGCCTCTCAGAGCATCTCCAAGGTGGATTCCTACTGTTCTTCTGGATGGGAAGAGGGGGGACGTATAAATACAAATCAGGAGTCACTGATAGAATAATGAGCACGCTGAGGCGAGCAGCTGGCTGAATAACCAGGAGGCTGTTAGTTGAATTGTTCAGGCATATTCATGAACTGTAGATACTGAATTATGAATGGAAATCACACCAGTGGCTCAATGAGTAACTGACACCTCTGACTGATGTGGAATATGACCTGGCTCACGCCCTGTGTGCCTCGAATATGAAGAGTCTAATTCTCTTCTGGTTTACAGTGGTGTCAATCGAGAGTAATTCATTGATTACACACCCATGTAAAACTGCTGTGAGTCAGAGGAGACTCAGGCCCAGAACAGGGTGAGGAAGCTATTTCAAAGATCCAGGTGCTTTTCTTGTTACCCACACGTGATCTTAGCTCAGCTCCACCAACGTAAGCTATTTTATCTTTTGTTTTTGTAAAGACGGCGACGAATCCTTTGATCGAAACTCCATTTACCGAGGCTCTTTGACACAAAGGAACCCCAACGGGAAGAACAGAAAAGCAGATCGCATCTTCGCGGTAACCTTCCAGACTCTCACTTCTTGGCCCAACACATGATTGGAGGGGTTTCAATCTGCAGAGCAAGGAAGCCGATTAGGGCTGCCAATCTCTGGTCTGGCTCAGCTCAGTGCAGCAACTGAGTGTTGGGGGGAGGGGTGTGCAAAGAGGTCATTCCTGCAGCTGGGGGTCCTGTCCTGCACTTTAGGAGCGGAGAGTTGCTTAGAGTTCTTGCTAATTGGCCGTATAGGGTCTGGGCATTTCGCTACATCAATAAATTAGCACAGAAGTCTTAGCAAACTGTATTTCACCCCTCTAATGTTGGTCAAGATATGCATGGTGCCTCCATGGGGTTCCACTGCTGAAACCTATGAAACACCAATGGTGCCCAGAGATCAGCAACCACTCCTCTGTGGTGTGGTTCAGCCTACCCACCCTTAGCCAGTGTGCAGTCACTGGAGCCCACTAGGCAAGAAATGGAGCTGCTGAGTGCAGAGCCGATCTCAAGGCATGTGATTAGGTCAGCAGCACGCACGAGACCATGACATGGGCATGATGAAAGGAGGCAGTTGTATCTTGCAGGGGTACATCTCCCCCGGGAGCCATGCTGGTGGCTTCATCTCCTGCTCTGGAAGGGGCAGCGAGGGCAGCCCACGGCGAGTGGAGATTGCAGGAGGAGAGGCACGCAGCTGGGGAGAAGGGAAATGGAAAGCAAACTGTGCAAGTTCTGGGGCGAATGAGATTCGTGTGTTCAATCTTGTAGCCCTGAGGTTTTCAGTTCAGCATCTTGGTGCCTTGCAGAAGCCTGTGATGACTCATCGACCCTGAAGAAGATGGAGCCTCACGACACTGCAGTTTTACTAACAATGCCCGGCCTCAGCTCAGAGCTTCACCTTTATTTCCCTCAACACATTCTCCAAAGGGCTGGACAGAGAGGAGGAGGCAGTCCCGTGGGACAAGGAAATCCTGTCGAGTTGTGCTCACAGAGCTCTGGCTCCACCTTGCTACCCAAGCAACCATGTCCCAGTAAGAAACTTGCTGCCTGTTCCTGACAGGATTTCCAGCCCACAGTGTCTGGCAAGGCAGCCCTAGCTGTAACACCGCACACCCTCTCTGTTTCTTCTGCAAGTCTCTGTTGTTGTGAAACCAGGGCATCTGTCAGCATTGGAAAGCAGCGTTGTCAAGGCTGGGAGTTGGGAGGGTTAACTCAGTGAGCCAGATACATGCTGGGTGTAATTCTGGTGGCTTCAGTGGAGTGAGTTGTTTTCCTCTTGGGATGGTGCAGAGAAGTCAGTGATTGGACCCAGCAGTATTCAAGAGTTTGCAGTGGATTTAAAGTGCCCACTCCCCACTGTCTTGAATGGGCGTCACGTGGCTAAAACCCAGCCCAACACTTTGCAAATGTCTAGCCGCACAGTTTCAAAGGTCACTCTGCAGTTCTCTAAGTTCTGTCCATTCATCCCTCTCCCCCCATGGGCCGGAGCGACAGAAGCTTCCTAAAAGAGGGTTGGAGGCCACCTCAGTATTTTAAATGGAAACATTTAGTTTAAGAATGATCCATGTGAATCCTCGTGTGAGTAACATGTCATTGCATTAGGCTTTGGTCACGAGCGGAAGCACCAAACCTCTGCAGATACGTCCTGCAGTCACTTCATTGCACTATCAGTGAGTAGGACCCAGAGTTACTACATCACAGAAAATTCTGTGCTTTTGGGCATTTTTACCGTTCTGAAATGGAACAAAACAAAATATTTTATCTCCAGCAGAACCAAATTCCAAAAAAAGGTTGGGGGTCAATCAAAACGTTTCATTTCAATAAAACTGAAACCTTTAATTCCCATTTCGATCTCAAAACTTTCAAATGTTTTTAGATAAAAAGGGTTTTTTTGAAAAAGTCATCTTGAATTGAAAAATGAAAATGTTCTAGTCCCAATATGTCAAAATTGGATATTTTAACATTATTAAAATGCTTCTTGGGATGTGGAGAAAATTCATCAAAATCGACATGTTTTTCAAAATGTTCTGATTTGACAAAATTTACATTTTAGAGGTAAAAAAAAATCAAATTTTGATGAAAATTTTCCAACTAGCTGTAGTTGTGACCAACTAATAGTATTTGTATCCTCAGCCTACTGTTCTTATTCTCTTGGCCATGAGAGCTGAAATGAACCAATGTGACTTCTCCGCAGCTGCTGCCTCATTTTTAGTAGAATTCATGTAAAAGCTACTTAAACGCTCAGATTCCCTTCATGATCCTTTAGAAATCATTTCCATTCTCACTAGTATAGTCCAAGCTGAGATCTTGAGTTCTCTTTAAGTTGGCATATGGCTAGGCTGTTCCAAGAAATAAGTATAATTATCTCTATGTTAGAAACCAACTTCTAGCCACAACCATGTCATCACAACACCCTGCAAATAAATTAAATGACCAGTTGTATATATCTCATCACTGAGCTGACATCAGGCATAACCCAGTGACCCAGATCCTCAGCTGGTGTAAGGCAACTCAGTTGAAGTCAATACAATGATGCAGATTTATACCAGTTGAGGACCTGGCCTGGTGTTTTTTTAAAGCCACAGTACAGTACCACCTTGACTATAAACACGTCCTCTGCTATGCACAGTGTGACGGGTTGGATCACAGAAACCCCCTTGGGAGCTTCCACCAGATGTGCCAAGACTACTTCTGCCCCTGCTTTCCCTGCCAGCCTGGGACTCCAGCACCTTGTCTTGTTGACCCAGACACGCCTGCCTGCTCCAACACAGACCCAGGGTCTGAATTACTTGTCCAAAACTGCAGACTTGACTGAAAGCAGCTAAAAGAAGTGTTTCTGTCTTTAACACTCAGATGCCCAACTCCCAATGGGGTCTAAACCCAAACAAATCCATTTTACCCTGTATAAAGCTTATACAAGGAAAACTCATAAATTGTTTGCCCTCTATAACACTAATAGAGAAATATGCACAGCTGTTTGCCTCCTCCCCCTGGTATTAATATATACTCTGGGTTAATTAATAAGTAAAAAGTGATTTTATTAAATACAGAAGGTAGGATTTAAGTGGTTCCAAGTAGTAACAGACAGAACAAAGTGAATTACCAAGGAAAATAAAATAGAACACGCAAGTCTATGTCTAAGAAACTGAATACAGCTATAACCTCACCAGTTCCAGTCAGCTTCCTTTTACAGACTAGTCTCCTACTGGTCTGGGTCCAGCAATCACTCACACCCCCTGTAGTTACTGTCCTTTGTTCCAGTCTCTTTTGGGTATCCTTGGGTGTGGAGAGGCTCTCTCTTTAGCCAGCTGAAGACAAAATGGAGGGGTCTCCCAGGGGTTTAAGTAGACTGTCTCTTGTGGGTGGAGACCTCCTCCTCTCTCCTATGCAAAGTCCAGCTCCAAGATGGAGTTTTGGAGTCACATGGGCAAGTCACAAGTCCCTGCATGACTCCATTTTTACAGGCAGCAGCCATGCCTTACCTGCTACCTTGAACGTCCTTGTGTAGCCTTCTTATGTGGATTGGAGCCTCCCAAGATCCATTGTCTCTTTTAAGTGCTTCTTGATTGGGCACTTAACTTGCACATTCCTTTCTCAAGAAGCTACTCAAATGCTTTACAGAGGCTACTTAGAAATCAAGCAAGAATACAGCCAGTATTTGTAACTTCAGGTACAAAAATGCTACATGCATACAAATAGGAGGAGTGTATTCAGTAGATCACAATCTTTACGTAGATATGTTACATGGCATGTGTAGCATAAAACATATTCCAGTTCTATCTTATATACAGTCATAAGCATATTCCCATGAAGCCTTATGGGGTTCACTGTCACCCGCAGTTCCACCTTTAGTTCAATACCAGCCTATCAGAATCTCATGACAAACCTCGGCAATGTAAAATAAGACTAGATTTCAGACCATTTTTATTTATCTGCTTTCATCCGCCTTTGTCTCTATATATCTGTACATATGTTAAGTCTTACAATAAAGCCGATTTTGTGGTAGGAAATCCTTGCACCCCATTTGCGTCTACTTTCCTCCCTCTTGATCTTGGCAGAATTGTTTGCCTCTCCGCTGACTTTCCTCACTTAACCAGGCAGTGCAACTGCATCATATTTGCAAAATGCAATTGGTAAAGTACAGGAAATGAAACTGTGGCATTGAAACAGAGAATTTGGGGGCGGGGGGGAGAGAAATACATTCATGAACCTGGCATGGATCACATGCCTGTGTTTTCACACTCATTTAGGAGCTACAGAGCAGACTTATCGAACAATGCCCCATACCGTACATGCCCTATTTTGCATTTTGTTATCTGGGTCCTGTGCCGTTGTGTTTTAAGCACAGGAGCTACCAGAACATCCGCGGATTAACAAATGGGATTGATGCATAAAAGGAAGTAGGAACAAGAGAAATTCTTTAGAACAACCCTGCCCCCACCCCAACAAAAAAAGGCGCATTAAGTTCTTTGCTTATTTGAATGGCCACACCTCTGCAAAGACCAAACAAATCACATTCCAATGCTGTGTTCTAGTTAGGGCTCATGCAGTTTGTAGGCAGGCAGGTTTCATCATGAATCCCATCAGCTGAGCTGGTGAGCTGTTCAAAACGGCAAGCTGTAAAGTTGAAAACCATGAAAGGATTCCGGGATACCCAAACCAGAAGAGCTGTGGTTTATTTTTTCTTTAACGACTGCCTTACAAATTGCGGGACACCGCGGCTGATTTATGTAGCTTAACTACAGTTACACAGTAATTTCCATGAGAAACATCCTCGTCTCCCAACACTGCAGTTCGCTTTCAATTCTGGAACAGGACAAGCACTTCCATAAAGTAACATTTCCTTGTCGAGGCTCCGTTGGCGGGAATATCCCACCCGCTATGACTAGTTTAGCAGTATCTGTGTCTATTGCCACTATAGTCAAGACCTTTAGAATCCAGCTTTTCCAGCTGAGCAAAGCATATACTGAGATTTTGCCCTGATTCCCGTCTTCAGTGTAGCTGGTCTAATACAGTCCCGTTGTAGACAAGGTAAATGGTGTCTCGAACTGGTGTAGCTTATCTCTGCATGAAATCAGGGTAAGCTACACTGGTGACAATTAGCAGCATTACCTTGTTTACACTAGGGGTTTGCAATGGGGCCTGGAAACAAGCCAGATCTTTCCATGTAGAGCAGTGATTCTTAACCCACGGCCCAATCAGCACACAGCTACGGCCCATGTGACATCCTCAGAGCCTTTCAGGTAGTATATATGTTGTGTGGATGCTGCCCACATACCACAGAGAGCTGCATGTGCAGCTCACAATGGTAAATACGTTGAAAACCACTGGTGTAGAGGGAGCCATCGAGAGGATGGTGGGATATAATTGGTTAAATGAGCATGTTACAGTATGTTAGGATTGGTTAGTTAAATGTCTTAGGATTGGTTAGTAAAATGATTGGTTAAGGTATAGCTAAGCAGAACTCAAGTTTTACTATATAGTCTGCAGTCAATCAGGAAGTAAGGGGGGAATGGGAAGGGGGAACTGGAATCATGTTTTGCTAAGGGGTGGGGAATGGGAACAGGGACACAGGCAAGGCTCTGTGGTGTCAGAGCTAGGAAGGAAACTGGACTCATGCTTGCTGGAAGTTCACCGCAATAAACATCAAATTGTTTGCACCTTCAGACTTCGGGTATTGTTGCTCTCTGTTCATGCGAGAAGGACCAGGGAAGTGAGAGGGTGAAGGAATAAGGCCCCGAACATTCTCAAGGACTAATTCTTGAAAATAAATATCAGTGAACTGCAACGCAATATAAAATCACTGCCGCTAACATTGGTGGGTGATAAAATACTAGCAGAGTGGTAATTAATGCTGAGGACAGGGCAGTGATGCAGAGCAATCAGATCCCGTGATAAGCTGGACCCATTCAAAGCAAACAAGTTTGAAAAGAACCAAATGAAAGGTCCTATACCTAGCAACAAAAGATGCAGGCCACACCTACAGAATGGGGAAGTGTATCCAGGAAAGTACTAACTGTGAAGAGGATTGAGAGGCCATGCTGGGCGAGTCACTCAACATGAGCACCCAGCGCGATGCTGTGGTGAACAGGGCTAACGCCATCATTGGATGTATGAAAAGAGCAGTGAGTAGCATAGGGAGGTGACACATCATCAGTAAGACTGATCCTGGAATACTGCATCCAGTTTTGGCATCCACCTTTGAAAAAGATTTTGAAATATTGGAGATGGGGCAGCAAAAAGCAATGAAACGTTTTGAGGGCTGAAGAAAAATGCCTGCTAGTGAACTACTGAAAGAGCTCAGCTTGTTTAGATTATCAAAAAGATCAGGAGGTGATGTCATTGAAGTGTTGAAGTGACTTCATGGAGAGAAAATATCTGATATTAAAGGGCTCATTAACCAGGCAGAGAAAAGCATAACAAGTCCCAGTGGCTGGAAACTCAAAAGAGACCAATTGATATTAGAAATAAGGCATGAATATTCAGCAGTGAGGATGACTCATCAAAGGAACAAACTAGAAAGGGAAGTGGTGGGAATTCCCCATTTCTTCATGTCTTCTAATGAAGACTAGATGTCTTTCTGGAAGGTGTTTAGTCAAAAACTAGCTACTATGCTATACAGAAAGCAAGTGATATGCAAGGTGTCAGATTACATGGTCTAATTGTCTCTTATGTCCATAAAGTCTACCAATTTATGAACAACTGAGCGTAGCCTGGGGAAGAGCATCTTGTGTTCTACTGTGTAGTCGGTGTCATCCCGCAATGAAAAGTCATTGAGTGGGGTGATCCAGGGGAAGCGGCTCAAACATCCAATGTGGCTGGACAAGGGCAGGACATCAGCACTGCAGGGGAGGGGTGGGTGTGGCAGTGACATCACAAGGGCCTTTGGCAGGACCTCAGCCTATTGGACAAAGGTGGTGGGGAGGTGATGATCTCACAGAGAGATCTTGACATCAGCCAGGCAGGACAGGGGCGCAGGACAGGGGCAACCTTGGAGATCCCTGTGGCTTTGCTTCAGCACATCTCCGTCTTGAGGTCTCTCCTTGAGAACCGAGAGAATTCACAGTCACCTACGTGAGCGCAAGAAGGACCCTCTTCGGTGTTGTCTCCTTTTCGTATATTGATTTTGCCAGAAAACAGACATCCCTGTATAGAAGGTAAGAGCCTCCGAAAGGTTTGGAATCTGTTCAGTCTGATCCATCAGGTGCTGGCTGATTTTTAGGAAAGGAAAACACTAGATTGTGTGGGCATCATTTTATTTCTGACCTAGGACTTTGTCCCTTAGAATCACTGGGGACATTGGGGTTTCTCCTTTTTGTTTTTCCTTTGCCTCTGTCCCTCCTACCTTTCTCTTCATGCTTCCTTTCTCCTTTTCCTCTGCTCTCCTCCCACCCCCAGGAGCTCTGTGTGTGCAGTGGGGGCCGAGGGGTTTATGGGAGACCCTCACAGAGAGATGAGACTGGAATAGTGCTCCGAGAGTGATCCCCTCAGTGGTGACCTGTGCCATTCTTTGGGCTGTCTGATGAAAACCCTTAGCCTCCCACCCCTCAAAGTCTCAACCTTGATGGCTGAGGAGGGGGCTACTGACAGGGAGGAAACTCTGGTCTTTGTTTTTCTCTTTTATGACCAAGCAAATAAGTCACAACCAGTTATATGTTTCACCAATGTTGATGCTACTCTCCATTAATTGTCTCGGAGCAGTTCATGATCCTCTCTAACATTCCAATTCTTCTAAAATACTTGCTGACTAATTCCTATGAACAGTTGTTGGTCTGTAGCTCATTTGAGAACAACTCTGCTACTGACTGGCTGCATCAGCTAAGACAAGTCACTGCTCCTTTCTCAGCCTTAGTTTCTCCTTCTGTCAAGTACGAATAACAATCCTCTCCCACCTACCTCGCGATGGGTGGATGATGGGGATTCGTTGAAGAGTGTCACTAGTAGCAGTGCAGAATAGGAGGTGTCCTATCACATTGAGCCATATCAGATTATGACATCATATTCTATTTTATTGGTATTTTATTCTTTTGAAATTGTTGAAAGCAGCAACTACTTAGCTCAGACTGACGCATCTCATCTAACTTTCTAGATCACAGTGTCTCCTCTTCGTGTACGACGAGACAGTTTAATGCACTGTGACAAATAGGAGATGCGCTTGTTTTGCAAACAAATATTTGTTTGCAAAGAATTTTCATCCTACTTTCAAGAAACAAAGTGGTTTAGTCTGAATGGATTTTCTGACAGAAAACGGTTTCCATGAAAATGTTCACCTCTTATTTCCTGGGCTCTATCCCTGCCTCCATGGGGGTTTGTAGGAAGGCACCCTGGCTCCCCGCCGTGCCTGAGAAGGATGAGCCAGAACTGATGCCAGAGTGGGCAGAGCCACTGCCGCTTGTCCCCGCCCCCTGGAAGTCCAGGGGTGGGACAGGAAGTATAAAGGCCCAGCCCCAGCGCTCAGTTAGGCGCAGGCTGCTGGAGAGGACAGACGCTGGTGCTTGAGCTCCTGCTGGGCCCAGCCTGCCCCGTGCTTGCTACCCTGAGGAGCACTGGCCGAGCCTGCCCCGTGCCTGGGACCCAGAGGAGCGGCCTGAGCTTCCCTACACCCGGGTCCCAGAGGAGTTGCCGGAGCTTCCATACGCCCGGGACCCAGAGGAGCGGCCTGAGCTTCCCTACGAGCGGTATCCTGAGAAGCCCATGGTCTGGGACCCACCAGATGACGCCGGCGAGACACAGATACCCAGAGAGGGGGAGGTATGCTGCTGTTCTCAATGAGTCTACAGACAAAAACTGTTCATAGGAATTAGTCGCAGTTATTTTAGAGATTGGTGTAGGAGGTCATGAATGCTCCGAGCATTAATGGAGAGTAGCTTCAACACTTGGTGACATATGACTGGTTGTGACTATTTGCTTGGTTAGAGAAAACAAAGACTCAGAGTCCTCCGTTCAGTGCTCCTCGCCATCAAGGTGAAGCTTTGAGGGTGGGGAGGCTAAGGTTTGCATCAGACGCCAAAGAATGGGCACAGGTCACCACTGAAGTGGATCACGTCGGAGCACTTGTTGCCAGTCCTCTTCGTGTGAGGGGGTCTCCATCACACCCTCTGCTCCGCTCGCAACACACAGGTCCTGGGGGGGGAGGAATGCAGGGATAAGGAGAAAAGTGAAGCATGAGAGAAGAGGAGGAGGGACAGAGGCAAAGTGATAAAACAAAAGGAGAAACGCCTATGTCCGTGTTGTTAGGTGTGGACAGGCCAGGTCAGAGATGCGGCTCCCCCACATAGCGTGTGTGTGGCCGTCTGAAAGCGCCTGCTTCTGGTGGATCAGCGTCGTCGCGGATGCTGCTGTTCTCAATGAGTCTACAGACAAAAACTGTTGCATAGGAATTAGTCACGCAGTTATTTTAGAAGATTGATGTAGAGAGGATCTAATGCTCCGAGCATTAATGGAGAGTAGCTTCATACCTGGTGAAACATATGAACTGGTTTGTGACTATTTGCTGGTCATCAGAGAAACAAGACCAGAGTCCTCGTTCAGTAGTCCTCAAGCCATCAAGGTGAAAGCTTTGAGGGTGGGGAGGCTGAAGGGTTTCATCAGACGTGCCAAAGAATGGGCAAGCAGGCACCACTGTAGGGTGATCACTCGGAGCACTAGGTGTTCCAGTCGTCATGTCTCGGTGAGGGGTTATCGACCCCTCGTGCCTCACTCGCACACACAGAGCTCCTGGGGGGGGGAGGAGAGCAGGGAATAAGGAGAAAGTGAAGCATGGAGAAAGGTAGGAGGAGACAGAGGCAAAGGAAAACAAACAGGGAACGCCAATGTCAGTGTTTCTGAGGTGGACAAGGCGCAGGTCAGAGATGCGGCTCCCCCACATAGCGTGTGTGTGGCCGTCTGAAAGCGCCTGCTTCTGGTGGATCAGCGTCGTCGCGG
>NC_133778.1:5634921-5655885 GCF_003597395.2 Chelonoidis abingdonii
CTGCATCAGCTAAGACAAGTCACTGCTCCTTTCTCAGCCTTAGTTTCTCCTTCTGTCAAGTACGAATAACAATCCTCTCCCACCTACCTCGCCATGGGTGGATAATGGGGATCCACTGATGAGTGTCACTAGTAGCAGTGCAGAATAGGAGGTGGCCTATCACATTGAGCCATATCAGATTATGACATACAGTGAAACCCCACTATAACGTGATGTTTGGGGTCCAAAAACTTCCATCACGCTAAATGCGGGGTCGCAGTATAGTGAGGTTTGTCAGTGGTCCCCAAAGCGGTGCATTGATGTGCACCTCCTAGTGCCCAGCAGGGGAGAGGAGCTGCGGCTCCCTCCCTGCCGGGGACAGAGAACTCCGGGGCTCCGGCCGCCAGTGCTCTCTGTCTCCGGCAAGTGGGGAGCTGCAGCTCCTCTTGAAGCCGGAGAGAAGCCGTGGCCCCGCGCCTGCTGGGGACAGAGAGCACCGGCGCCCGCAGCCCTGGAGTTCTCTGTCCCCGGCAGGTGCGGGGCTGCAGTTTCTCTCCCCTGCCATGGTGTTGGGGACCTTTGGTACAGAACCATACTATATTATACCTTAGAGGGGAGCCAACTTGTGATCGCGTTACATGCGATTTCACGTTCTGGCGGGGCGCGTTATTGCCAGGTGTGACTGCAATGTTCTATTTTATTTGTATATTGTTCTTTTGAATTTAAGAGCAGCAACTGCTTAGCTCAGACTGAAGCATCTTATCTAATTTTCTAGATCACAGTGTCTCCTCTGTGTATACGACGAGACAGTTTAATGCTCTGTGACAAACAGGAGATGCTCTTGTTTTGCAGACAAATATTCGTTTGCAAAGAATTTTCATCCTACGTGTTATGATTTCAAGAAACAAAGTGGTTTAGTCTGAATGGATTTTCTGACAGAAAACAGTTTCCATGAAAATGTTCCCCCCTTATTTCCTGGGCTCTGTCCCTGCCTCTGTGGGGCCTGTTGTCTGTTAGTTAGAACAGGAGTCAGGACTGTTGGCTTCTCTTTCTGGCGCTGTCTCCGCTTTGCTGTGGGACTCCTTGGGTAGGTCCGATGGGAATAGGGTTGATTCTCTAACTCGTGGCAGCAGTGAGCCTGGGGGAGGAGGGAGGCTCAAGCTGTCTGCGAAGGAGAAAGGGATGTTTCCAGGTGTCAAGAATTCTAAACTTTGCTAAAATGGCTGGTGGAGAGAAAGAAGAAAGAGTTGGGGCCAAACTTTAACCATTGTCTTTTTTAAAGCCCATTTGGGGATGTGAGGCCCAGGGAGCCATAGGGAGGGGGAGCAACTTGCCCAGTCCCACAGATCAATAGGCAGCAATGGAGCCAGGAGTGACACTCCCTCTCAAAGGCTGAGGGACTGGACATTAGGGCCTGGTTGCAATTGCCAGCTGTGGGAGGGAGTGTGCAGTGGAGAGTGAGGAGGAGGGCAAGGGACATCTGCTGACCCTGAACATCCGCCATCCATCGTACCATCACCTAGAGCAAATGAGTGGCATTAGGGTTCCTCGGTGGCTTCCCCTGTCTGTCTGGAGAGAGGCAGAAAGAAGGGGAGAGAATATCTCCAAAGGGGGATTTCATTTGCAACCAGCCCCCAAGAACCCCTCACTCTCAGAGTGGGCAGAGGCTTCTCCAGAGCCGTCTCCAGTGTGTTTGGAAAGGTCCCAGCAATGGGCCTTCCAGCTCTTCCCTTGTGGGACACTGTTCCCCAGGCTGGGAGTCTCTGAGCTGGGCCAGAGCCTATGAGCTGCAGAGCATGAAAATCAATGCGGAATGAGGAGGGCTCTGGGCTTCCTGTGCCTAGGGTCTTTGTGACTTTGATGTGGGGAATGGTTTCCCAGCAGAAGTCCAGATTGCTGGGTTCTGTTCCTTCTCTAGCCTTGGCGGGGGACTGTGGCCTGGGATGACAGGAGGGGGCTGCTTGTCCAGGGTAAGCGATGGGCATTGGGGCTGGCCCCATTGCTCTAAAAGCAATGAGGAGGGGGAACGTTGAGGGGGAGCAGATCATGCAATGAACTCCTGCCAGTGTGTGTAGCTTGCACTCCCTGCACTCCTATGGGGGAAAAAGGGGCTGCTCTGGTTGGAGCAGGGCTGAGGAGGGACCGATAAGGCCCATGAGTGACCCCAGACTCACACCTGCCCCCCGCTCCATTCCAGGATGGCCAAGCTCCTGCGAAGGTTCAGGAGGAAGGCTCTGCAGGAGGCCCCAGAGCCTTTGGAAAACAGCGGCCATCTTCCCAAGGGGCAGAACCACCTCTCTGTCCCCGCTGGCGGGGAAGCAGCTTCCATCCAGGCCAGAAGGTGGAAGTTCCCAGCCTTCTGGAGAACAAAGCCAGCTCCCGGCGCAGGCGCTGAGCTGGGAGAGGCCCTGACCAAGCCCAGGTGGAGCTGGCTCAGGAAGAGGTTTGGAAGACAAGACCCAGCCCAGGAGGGGCGCCGGGCAGGGAGGCTCTGGGGCCTGTTATGTGGGCATCAGCGGCCCCAGGAGCCGAGCCCTCATTCCATGCAGGGGGCATCGCCCTGCCTGGGCACTGAGGATCTTTCAGCCCCCTCAGACCAGGAGCGAGAAGATCCCAGCACGAGCACCAGCAGCTCAGCACGGGACAGCAGCAGTGCCTGGGGCTCTAGCAGCAGCGACGCCGATGGACGCTGCTGCTTTGTTCCAGGTGAGGAGCAGGCTGGGCTCAGGGAGGGGTGAGGATGGGGGCGTGAACATCCTGGGTCCAGACACTCTCCCAGTGATATGGCGGGGAGGGGGGAGTCCCCAGCCCAGGTGTCTGGCCTGAGCCACGTGAACCCCACTGACACCAGCAACAGTCACACAGCTGCCCCTGCAGCAAGGGGAACTGGGGGTGGGGGCATCAAGAGCTGCTGCCACTTTGTCCCTTGACGCTCCGGGTCTGGGGGAGTCGGCACCTCCCATGGAGTCCTGGACAGTGGAGGGTGGGGGGGTCTCTGCTATGGGCTTCTGAAGCTGTTGGGGGCTGAAGGCATCCCTGAGAGGGAGGTGTGGGGCCCGATCTGCCCTGGGTGCCTGAGGTGGGAAGGGGGGTCTTTAATCCTGCTCTCCCCACCATGCCCCTGTCCTTCCCCCAAGGGGCAGCAGACATCACCCTGTTCCCTTCTCTCCCTGGTGCAGGGACCCCCACGGATTCAGCGGAGGAGGAATGGCTGGAGAAGACCACAGAGGAAGCTGCTCTCAAGGTCATCAGAAAGCAGCTCCAGTGCAGAGAACAGGTACAAAAGTGCCCCACCTGGGCTGGAACCAAGATTGTCCTGTCCCTTCTCAGCATCCCCACCCCCTGCCCGAGGGTCTTGTCCCTGATGATCCACCACCCCTAATAGGGGCCTTTTCCATCCCTGATGTGGGACCCCCAAGAAGAGAATGTTTGTCCCACAACAGCTGAGATCTCCTCCCCCCACAGGCACTGTCCCAGTTCCCAATCCTGCTTGTGTTGGAGTCGTGGGGGATTTGGAGAATAGGCGGCTCCCCACAATCCCCCATTGAGGCCTGAGCCCTGGAGCTGGTGTGGGTGGGGCAGGAAGGTCCCTAGCTAACAGGTTCTCTCTCGCTATCCCCCACTCCTGGTGGGTACAGGATGAGAGGCAGCAGCTCAGGTTCCTGCAGGCCATCTACCCCGCGTGTCTTGCTGCACAGGACAGAGGGCAGGACACGCTGGAGCCGCACTGCTGCAAGGCGGCTTTGGTGGAGAGGATTGTGGTGAGTGAGACACGTCATGCGGCAGCTGGAGGGAGGAGAGAGACGTGGGATTGGCAGGGGTATCGCCGGGCTAATGGGTGGGGGCTGGGTGGTGTTGGAGGGGGCAGCAGAGGGCTGGGATTGCTGGGGCTGAAGGCTGGGGAGAAGAGAAGGGAGAAGTTGTGAGATTGGGCAGTGGGGCTAGAGGGCAGCTGTGACTGGGGGATAAGGAATCCCATGGTCCCAGCTCGGTAGTCGGGATGGTGCTGAATGGGGGCAGGTTTGACAGGGAGGAGGAAAGAAGGGGATTGGGACTGAGCTGGGCAGGAATCCTGGAAGGGGGACAAGTTTGATGGGCAGGAAGAAATGGGAGGGGCAGGAGGTAGTGGGGGATCCTGCTGGCCATGGGGGGCACGGGCTGTGTAATCTCCTCACTAGGAGGTGTCATTAGGCCCGAATCTCTCATGCTCCTTTGTCTCCTTTGCGTCTAACAGGAGCTCATTGAGGAGTTTCCTAAAGACTCTCCACCCAGCGCCATCCTCTCCAACTGCCTGGCTGCTGTGGGCAACCTCAGGTACCGAGACAGCCCCCTCTTCCCCCCCTGCCCCCGCTGGCTCCCCTAACCCCAGTGCTGCTCAGGCCCAAGGCTGGGAGTCACTGTCCCTCCCACTCCCAGGTCGGTCCCCTCCCAGGAGTGGCTCCTCTGGCAGAGCTGGTGGGGCAGGAAGGTTCACTCTCTCCTGGCTGGGCTCCTCTTTTCACCCCACGCACATTCCAGGGGCCTTGGCGAGGGGCTCACTCCCGGGCTCAGATACAGGAGGGGCAGCAGGCTCTAGGGAACAGGCGCTATTCCTGTCCTGCCACTGTCTGTCTGTGACCTCTTGGCCATGTCACTCCCTAGCTCAGTGCCTCACTATCCATTCTCGCCAGCCTGTGCCTAGCTCTCTGTGGTTTCGTGTCCGTGTTGGTGACAGTCCCACCCCGTACTGTGCAGTCTAATACCAGCTCCTCTCTCTTGCCAGCACCATGAAACCAGCCCTTGAGCCTGACCTAGAGTCCCACCTCTTGAAAGCTGCCCTTGGCTCGGTCTTCACCCTGGGCACAGAGATGAACACCATCGACATCCAGGTACATCCTTTGCCCCCATCCTCCTCCTCTTCCAGAGTGGTCCTTGTCCCTGCTCCCTTGATTCGCTGGAGCTCCAGATTTAGGGGCGGGGTAAGCAGAGATGGCACAAGCTGCAGGGTTGGATCCTTCCCTCCAGAGGATTGCCCCCCTTCCCTCCAGAGGATTACCCCCTTCTTTCTTTCTTTCTTTTTTTCTTTCTTTCTTTCTTTCTTTCTTTCTTTCTTTCGTTCATATGCTGTGTTTTGCCCAGCAGCCCAGCTTCCATCCATAGCAACTTGGCTGTTTCCTACTCTTCTGCCTACAAGGCCCTCTGCACAGACTTGCTAAGCTCATGGTTCAAAGATCCAGGTGTCATCAATCCTTGCTAATTGCCTACAGTGGGATGTGAATGAGAGAGGCCAGGATATGTGTTTGGGAGTCTCACTAGTGCTTCCCAGAGCCTCCTCTTCCCATCCTGTGGCAGGTGTAGGCCCAGTTTCCCTAACTCGGACCCATGGTTTGCAGGCTCTGCACAAAGTCATGCCAGAGTTCCTGGATGCCATGCTGGGGAACCTGCTGGCAGAGTCCCCAGATTCAGACAGGCTCCACTTCATCTTGGAGGTGAGTCCCATAAAGAGAGGTGGGAACCAATTTTACCTTAACTCTTTGGGGGACCGGTAAGGAGAAACTGGCAGATCCATTTTCTATTCTGTCCTCCTAACTGGATCCCCAGTGGGGCGTCCTTGGCTGGGGAGGTCAGTGCAATGCAGTGTCAGGTCCTACTTTCTTGAGGGACAGAGGAAGGAGCTGGGACTTCAAGCCAGAGCTCTTCCTGGTTCTGTTGAACACTAACCACAGGGCCCCTGGTTGTCTTGGGGAGTCAGAGTCTGAAAGCCCCCCTTCTCCCTCCCCCCCAACACACACACCCCATGAGATTCCGGAGATGGTTCTCAGAGAAGAGGCACACGCTTCTTCCTAGAGAAACAGGAGGACCCCAGGGACTCAGCCATTCTCTCTGATATGCTCTGAAATTCCTGGGGGGATTGTGCTCTCCGTGACTCCTTACATCCCACCAAGGATTTTAGTGGCAGGGAAGGGCGAGGATTCAGTCTCCTTTCTGGTGAACTCTTCAGGAATCAGCAGTTCTGGGAGGATGGGACACCGACCCTTGTCCCAATCTAGAGAGACCCTGACAAGTTGTGACCTGCAGGATACAAGCTGCGTCCTGGGGGAAAGAATCCCCTTCTAAAGCTCTGTGATCAATGACTCAGCTATTGTCCCTGCGCATAATGTCTCAGGCCCCTGGGGCTGGGGCAGGGGGTGTGGCTCATTTGCAAAGCACCACCTGCCCATTGATCCTGACCTGCCTCCTTTCCCCACAGCATGTCAACCTCTGGATCATGTCCAGGGTGCCCCGGGAGAGAGCCTGGGCCATTAAGAGCAGCACAGCCTTGCTGAGCTATGCAGTCACCCTCCCCGAGTTTGACGTAAGTGACCTCTGACCCCAGCTTCCTGATTCCAGGCGTAGGTGGGCTGGCTCCAATGGGCTGTAGGATCTGCTGCTGCAGGGGCTGTGGGTTTGGAGCCTTCCTCTCGGTAAGGCAGAGTCAGAGCAGGGAATGAGATAGGCTTGAGTCAAGTTCTTCTTGTCCTGGTCAAGTGTTGTCCCTGGGCCTTGAAGGGGATTTTCATAACTAAAAGGGAAGGGAACAGCCCTCCTGTGTACAATACTATCAAATTCCTCCTGGCCAGAGACACCAAAATCCTTTTACCTGTAAAGGGTTAAGAAGCTCAGGTAACCTGGCTGACACCTGACCCAAAGGACCAATAAGGGGACAGCATACTTTCAAATCTTGGTAAGGGGAAGTCTTTTGTTTGTGGTCTTTGTTTTGGGGGTTGTTTGCTCTTGGGACTATCAGGGACCAGACATCAATCCAGGCTCTCCAAATCGTTCTGAACCAGTCTCTCATATTTCAAACTTGTAAGTGACAGCCAGGCAAGGCGTGTTAGGTTTATCTTTGTTTTCTCAACTTGTAAATGTTCCTTTTTGCTAAGAGGATTTACCTCCGTTTGCTGTAACTTTGAACCTAAGGCTGATTTTTCCCTTTCTTTCTTTAATGCAAAGCCTTCTTTTTAAGAACCTGATTGATTTTTCCTTATTTTAAGATCCAAAGGGGTTGGATCTGCATTCACCAGGAATTTGTGGGGGGAAAGGAGGGGGAATGGTTAATTTCTCCTTGTCTGAAGATCCAAGGGTTTGGATCAGTGTTCACCAGGAAATTGGTCGAGGAGTCTCTCAAGGCTACCCAGGGAAGGGTTCTAGTATTTGGGAGGGAGATATTCTAGCGGGGAGGTCGACAGAGTTTCCCAAATAACTCTGAAATGATTTGGGTGGTGGCAGAAAAACCAGATCTAAGCTGGTAATTCAGCTTAGAGGTTCTCATGCAGGTCCCCACATCTGTACCCTAGAGTGAGTTCAGAGTGGGGAAGGAACCTTGACAGGGACCATGCTCCAGCCCCTGCTTGGCATCCCAAAGCAGCTCCTGGCTCCCTTGGCAGCAGAGCAAATGAAGGGTCTGTCTCAGGCTTCTCTCCCCCAGCATCTCCTGCAGAGGGGCTAAGGGGAAGGAGCCTTCTGGCCCAGGGGGGACAGGGAGCTGACAGGAAAATGCTGATGGAGTCTCCTCTCCTCTCCCTTCCATTAGATCTCAGCAGAGTTCCCTAGGCTGGGTCACCATGTGGCCCAGCTGGCTCTGTTTGTGAGTGACCCAGACCAGGACATCAGCCGACCCGCCAGGGAGGGGACTTACCGGCTGTACCAGCTGCTGCTCGAACAGAGGGGTAAGGAACCCACTGGGACACGGAACCCAAGAGGGGACTGAGAGGGACCACAGGTGGAGAATGGGACCCCAGACAATTTCTCTCAGCCTGACCCCAGCTGGAGAACAAGTCCCTCTCTGCCTCTGTTCTTCTCCACTCCACTGGGCAGCTACCAATGGGATTGGAAGGACACAGAAACTGCAACCAGAAAGATCAAAGTGTCTCTCTCTCTCTTCCAGGGCGGACAATACAAGAGGTAGAAGATCTGTGGTACCACGACTGGCACCAGGACAGCAGGCTCCTGGGCTATAAAAACACAGCCAGGGTGGGAGAGGTAAGGACACTGTGGCAGGGTAGGACACAGCTCTGGGAGTGGAGCTGGTGGGGGTCCCTGCAGTGAATGCCTCCTGGAGACAGGAAAAGAGCCCACTCCTTATTTCCAGCTCAGAGTTCTTCATCCAGCACCCAGTGGGACAGGCTGTTGCTAAAGGTCCCACATTGGAACCTCGCTAGTTGCTGTGATTTGAGTGTCTTACACGGAGCCATTGCTACGTGGCATAAGGAGAATCCCCGGGTGGGTGTGTTAATAGAGGATTATGGCTCTGGGTGTCTCTCTGCTCCTTGTCCCCCTGGCTAATCCCCAAGTGTCTGAGAGGAGAGCACTGGGTCAGTCGGTCACTATTGCTCGATCAGACCCTTGTTAAATTCCCTGCACCCTGTAGAAGCAGAGAAAGGAGGTGGGGTTTGCCCAATTCCATTGCCAATCAGGAAGCAGAATGCCCCAACCTGGGAACTGGGTAGGGGACACAGTGAGCTCCAGAGCCAATATGCACCACATGCGACCTCCTCGTGTCTCCAGACCCGGCCAGGGAACGGCAGAGTATCTGGACCTCAGCCACTGTGCCAAAGTAGCACATTGTCACTGATCCAAGTTGCAACTACTTGCTGCACAAGTAGAAAATCAAAGACCCCCCAGCCCCCCTCCCCTGTCCCACAACTGTGCTGAGAACATCCAAACCTTGGAACACACCATAACCCAGTACCCCCAGATTGGAGTTAAAGGTGAAATGGGTGATTTCCACAACATCACAGAGGAGGCCTTGGAATGGCTTCTGGATCTGCAAGTGCATCTACAGAATGCTGCTCTATAGACGCCACGTGAGAGAGACTGTGTGAGCTTGTCCTGCTTCCCACAAGCTGAATTGCGGCAGCAGAAGAAAAGTTTCCTAGGAGTGTCTGTGACGGGGACTGGGACATGAGTCTCCTTCTCCTGCTCAGGTTGCAGATTGGATTCCCTTTGGCAGAAAGCAAGGAGCTGCCGAGGCCATACCCAGCTAGTAGAGAAATCACTAATTTGGGAGGAATAGACCTTTGGTCTATCAGCTCCAACCCCCTCCCCTACCCCCCACACTCCTCTAGCCACTGAGGTGCCGGAGATCTCTCTGCTGGAAGCAATACAGGGTCCCCTATCATCTCTGTGCGCTGCACAGTAGAGTGGGCCCTGCTCATCCACATTAGAGATCTATTTCCAGCCCACCATGGTTCCTGCAATCAATTGCCCTCCAGAAAAAGCCACTGGAGGCTTTGGTCCCTAAGCATCTGCCACCTTTTAAGAAAGGGGCTTCCCTGAGCCATGGGACCCTGAGAGCCTCCTGGGGAATGAACTGCCTTGGCTACAGCAGCTCTCTTACCTTCCCTTTGGGGCACCAGATGCTGAGGCCGTTCTATCTCCAGGGCTTGGAGGCTGGCTCTGGGCAATCTGCTACAGCCTCTTGTCCTGTTGGTCTTAGGTCTTTGGAAAATTCTTTTCTCCGGGGCAGAGAAAATACTTCCTTGAGACAGGAATGACAGCGATCCACCACTCCCTGCTGGGTATTAGCCAGGCAGGGCTTCTCCTCCCATACGCCATCCTGGGGGAAGCAGAGCAACTGCTGGCGGACACGGTAAGCAGCTGCATTCGACTAAGGAGATTGGGGCGGGCCCAGGCCTCATTCCCATCCTGTCCCCATTTGCTGGCCTGGGAGCAAGGAGCCTAGTGGGGATTTTCGCACTTCATGGACTTGTGTTCTTAGGATGTGATGCTTTGCTCTCACTCCTGGGAAGGGCAGAAGAGTCCCCTAAGTGCCCTCTGTGAACCTTTCCTGCCCCACAGAGCTGCACCCATAGCCTAGTGTCCATGTCACCGGAGCCACCACCCAGAGTTGCTCCCATCCCTGGCAGCCTGGGAGGCCAAGGACTGATGGGTGATGGCGACTGGCCAGGCAGTTCTGAGGGTGGGGGAAGCTTGTCCTGTTGCTGGCAGGGCTGGACCCACTCTAGAGAGAACGGGAGGATTCAGTCAGCAGGGGCTGCTGACCTGCCCCGTTCCAGGGCTGCCATCCTGTGGCATCAGCATTTGTCACTGGGGAGACTTGGGGAAAGGTCTCAACATCCCCGCATGCCACTTCACTGCTGTCAGAATCCCTCCCGCCCTACCTGGGTGGGGATGGAGGTAGGGGGGGAGAAGAGGGTTCTACCAACTTGAGCAGTGTCCCCAGATGGGTTGGAGGTGGAACAGCTGTCAGGGGCACTGAGGGGGAGGTGGCAGGAGCTAACCCTACAAGGAGGGAGGTTGGCACTGGAGGTCACTAGAGAGGACAAGAAGCCTCCATCCTGGGGATCAGGAGGGTGAATCCACCACTCAGACATGAGCAGCTGCTGGGTGGAAATGGTGCTGGTTCCAGGTGCCCTTAATCCTCCCTGATTCCTGGGCAGTGTCTCAGTCTCTGACATGTTCTCCTTCCTCTGCAGCTGGAGGATGTCACCGCCAAGCTGATGAGTCAGCTCCGCAGCATCCGGCAGTTGCACCAGGTGCCTGAGGTGCTGCAAGGGCTGAGCCTCATCTGATGCCCTTAAAGGTTCCTCTCCCATGTTCAGCAATTCCCACTCCCTGCTGCAGGTACTGCTTTGTCTCACTGTAAATGGGGGGCTAGTGGAAGGGGAAATGGAGGCCCCTGTCACTGACAGAAGTCTCTGCCCTCTCTGTGGACCAGGCTCCTTCCCTCTCACCCCAAACTTCCTTCATCTGGGGCATGAGCTCTTCCCCTCACTCCCATACCCCTCCCCTCTTTCCTTGCTCTCAGCCCCCTCCCATTCCCCGTGCTCCCAGGCACAGATCTTCCTTCCCCATATAGCGCAGAAGGACCTTTGTGCCAGAGCTACAGACTGTCTGCCCAAGTGAAGCTCAGGAAGCTCCACATTTGAGGAGGTGAGGATGGGACAGAGGCTCAGGGCCTGCTTCATCTCTTGCCTTTTATTCTTCCTTTGGCCCTTCTATGGGCTCTCAGAGGGTGACATGAATAGGAACCTCCTCCCCACCTGTCTTCTAGGCCCTGGGGTGTGTGACAGCCTCCCAGGTGGGGGCAGGCAGAAGCTGGGCCACCTCAGGAAGTACATGTCCCTCCAATCCTATTCCTTCCGAGTGTTACACCGTCCGGGAAAGGCTCATGCGAATGCAGATTTCTTTTCCCGAGTTGGGTGATGGGGGAGAAGGGGAGGAGACGACCAAGGGTCAGCCGGCCCAGGCGGCTGTCTTAAGGGGGAGGGTGTGTGACAGGGCAGAGCGGCCCCACACTGGCATAGCAGGGGTTAACCCTTCCTTCCTGGCAGAGGAAGCCCCGCCCCGGAAGTTCTGCTGGGCATGCTCCAACTGGAGCTCAGCTATAAAAGCCTGCAGATCAGCTCAGCCTGGGCTGACCGCTGGAGGGGAAGGACGCACGCTGCTAGCTCCTGCAGAGAGAGGGCCTGCGAGCCAGGATCCCGGCATCAGCCCTGCCGAGACACCACCGGAGACCCTGATGGAGGACGACCCAGGGGAGGAACAGACCAGAGGACCCCTCAACGCAGAAGCACTGCCATTCCCAGGGGAAAGTAGAGATAAACGGCGTTAAAGCTGTATTACCGCTCGGCGTGTTGCGGGTGGATCCCCGCCGAGCGAGTGGCAAGTAAAGCTTGCCGCTACCAGGGCCCTGGCTTGGGGCTTGGTGGAGAGGGCAGGCCCGAGTCCCCCTACCCCCTCACCCTGAACCATGAAGGATTATATGGACTCTGGCCGTTAGGCTGTGCTACCCCGCCCGTAAAGGGGGATTAAATGGACTTTGGCTGCAGGAGAGGGGGAGAGCAGGGGAGGCTCTGGCTACTGGAGGCCTGGATGCGAGCGGCTCAATCCAGCCCGGCTTCTGTGTCAGCTGAGTCGCGCTCTGCATTGGGCGGGGCCGTGCAGAGGATTCAGGAGGCCCGGGGTCTTCAGCAGCAGGTCCCAGAGTGGAAGGACCCCCTGCCACTGAATTGCCGCTGTAGAGCCAGAGTGGAAGAATCTCTGAGGGCCTGGGCCCCCCCAAGAGTTTTCTGGGGCCCCCGGAGCGAGTGAAGGACCCTGCTCCAGGGGCCCCAAAAAACTCTCATGCGATCCCCTGCGGGGCCAAGGCCTGGAGCAAATTGCCCCACTTGCCCCGCCCCCCGAGCTGCCCTGGCATTGGGAGGGAAATCCTGGACCTTTTTAGATTTTTACAAATTCCTCCCAGACGACTATTTAATAACCAAAAAGCTGGACATGTCCAGGAAAACTCAGATGCACGGTAACCCTACCACAGGGACTCCAGGATCTGCAGCTGCTGCCAGCTATATGGTGAACCCTCCAACTCAGCACCAAACAGCTCTTCCACATGCTGCAAACTGGCCTCACTGGCTGACTGTGTAGGAGAACAGAAACCCTTTGTTACAGCAGGAGAGTCTCTTCAATGCTGCACTCTCTGCATGGCTTTCAGAGGTCACCGTGAAACACGACCACCCTGCCCCAGGAGTCTCTCAAGGAGCTGCCTGCGCACTCACTTGGCACCCACCAGTAATGGCTCTGACAGTGGCATTGCAGAGGGAGCTTAGCAGACCGTCCCTTCTATGACTTCCTGAATTGCTGCCAGGACTGATTCTAAGAGAAGAGCGGATTTCTCCTCTGCACTAGGGAGAGTCCCATAGAAAAAGCAGCTGTGGTGGGGGAAGGGGCAATACAAGCACTACCCCTGAGCGCTTGAATAGCAGAAACTAGGACTTTGGGAGCCAGGGAATTGGTGTGTCTTGCTGGGAGAGCAGAGCTGGAGAGCAGAAAAGAGCATTGGAGGAATTGTAGAAAAGTCAGTTGTCATGGCCGGGTCATGGGCAGCCAGACCTAGTGCTCAGAGGCAGAGTCTACGCTCAGAAGACAGGAGTCGAGAGTCAGCTGAGTCAGGATACTGGAAGAGCAGAAGCAAAAGACCAAATTGTGTTCAGACCCTCAAATCAGATGAGTTACAGCGAGTCACATGCTGCAGAAGACAAAGGAGCTCAGGTGATCAGACAGATTCCTGTTCCTGCTGTTGGTT
Source organism: Chelonoidis abingdonii (assembly GCF_003597395.2). Lineage (NCBI taxonomy): Eukaryota > Metazoa > Chordata > Testudines > Testudinidae > Chelonoidis > Chelonoidis abingdonii. The sequence continues at coordinate 5,647,964 of NC_133778.1, forward strand.
TAAGGAGGTCCCGGGGGCCGATTAGCTGCTCTGAGACTCTGCCAATAGGCCTCAGGAATGGAGCCTCAAACTGGGTCTGGACTTGGCAAGTCCTAGATAAGCAGTTTTTAGTAGGCTTCCAGGTGGCCTGCTGGAGTGTGGCTGCTCCCATGAACCCTGCAGACCCAGGTTAATGACCCATGGGTCATGACACTGAGTGATCTCTCCCCACTCAAACCTCCTGCAGGAAACAGTCTCCAGGATCCCGGACACATCCTCTGAGAAGAAAAAAACAAAGTCATGATGACAACTAGGCTATGGAACAGGAGCCCCCTCTTCGTTGCAACAGCCCCAAGTGCCCAGAAGAGTGAACGGTTCTTACCTCTAGGAAATACACGGGATCTTCCATCTCAGCGTCAATGGGACCCATGTTGCTTGGTTTGACAGGATGAGATCATCTGTCCCCACTGCTCTCTGAGCTGGGCTGGCTGCAGCATACATCTGTGGAAGAGGCTGGGCCAGAGACTGGAAGAGAGATGTTACAGTCAGGGTCCAGGCACCCCAGAAGGAGAACAGAAGGTCTGAAACCTAAAGGCTAAGCAATCAAATCAGCAGATTTGACAGAGAAGTTTTGTACCGTACAGGGACATCAAATAAGATCTGTTAGGAAAGCTTAAGGCCACGATTGTGACTCTTAAGGTTCAGTTTGAATCACTACAAAGTGTGTTTTGTTTTGTTTGTCTGTTTGAAATTTGTCTTTTCCTTTTGCTTAGTATCACTTAAATCTCTTCTTTGTTACTATGCTTCCCAAAGCACCTCAGTGTTGTGTGAGTGAAGTGTGAGTCTCCAGCCTACCTAACAGGCTGAGCTGAGCCCTGTTTCTTTGAAGGTAACAAATAATTTCGGAGTGGTGCTGGGCACAGAGTCCACAGGCAGTTCACCAGACATCTCCTGTTAAGCCCAAAGAGAACAAAGGAGCAGGAGAGATTCAGGCCCCACTGACCCATGGGACCTTCCCATAGAAGAGGCTACACAGTGCTCCAGACACAGCCAGCAGGATCCCTCCTACAAGCTGGGCCATGTCCTTCCCCACCCAGTCCCACAGCTTCTTCCCCACCCCAGCCTCAGAAACCCCTCCCATCTCCCTGGTCTCCCCACCCACTCTCCAATACCAGGCTGTTTCCATAAAGGAAGCAGGTTTGTATGAGAGTTCACTCACCACTAGATCCTGGCCACTAGATCCGAGGCTGCTCTTTTTGTCCATGGGCATAGCAGGTTGGTTTCCCTTTGCAGGGTCTCTGACAGGTCTTGCTGCTGCTCCCTCAAGATTACCAGCTGCATCTGTAGCTCTGCCTGCACTTCCTTCTGCTTCTGTGAGTTGCTGGAGAAACCTAGAGCCCTGCTTTGGCTGCTTAACCAGTCCCTGGAACTCAAATGGGAAATCCCATTAGGGGGAGATGGACCTTCCTTCAGTAACCAAGACTTCCAAGAGCCCTCACGGATGACAGGGCGAATTCAATCCTGCTGACTGCCAATAATCAGTGCATCTACTCATTGTTAGGTGCCCTCTGGTCCTCCATTGATAGTCACTTCAGCACCATGGCAGTCTCTCTGCCTGGTAATTCGGCCCTCTGGCTGGCTCACCACCTTTAGTCCACTCCTTCCTGGGTCACGCTCCTTCCAAACAAAGTCCACAAATGTCTTGAACAGAAACAAGGCCTTCCACCCTCGTGGGGAGCTCTTCCTCAGCCTGATTTCAGCTTGGTTTGCCCTTCTTGGGTTTCTATGGTCTTCTATGTCTCCTTCCTTAGGGACAGTGGGAGAACCCAGTCCTACCCTGCAGGGCTGGCTTTAGGCCAATTTGGCCGATTCCGGGGAATCAGGCCCCGCGCCTTAGGCATGTTTTTTTTGTTTTTGTTTTTGTTTTTTTTTTTACTTACCCCGGTCCGCGGCTGCGATCTGCGGTGGGGTCTTCCATGGTCCCGCTCCTTTGAGTGAAGCGCCAGCGGGAGCGCGGTGCGGCCCCGCTCTCCCAGCTAGAGCTCCAGCCGGGGCAGCAGGGCTTACCACACTCCGGCCAGGGCTCCAGCCGAGAGAGCGGGGCGGCGGGGCTTGCTGCGCTACAGCCGGGGCTCCAGCCGGAGAGCGGGGCGGCAGGGCTTTGCTGCTTTCTGGCCAGGAGAGCGAGGCAGCAGGGCTTGCCGCGCTCCGGCCGGGACAGGGGGGTCGTGGGGCTTGCCGCGCTCCAGCCTGAGTGCGGGAAGCCCGGCGGCTCCGGCTGGAGTGCGGCAAGCCCCGCTCTCCCATCTGGAGCTCCAGCCAGAGCGTGGCAAGCCCCACGACCGCGGCTGGAGTTCTGGGCCCTTTAAATAGGCCCCAGAGCCCTGGGGCAGTGAGGGGCTCCGGGGGCTATTTAAAGGGCCCTGGGCTCCAGCTGCCTCTGCCACCCCGGTCCTGTTAATAGCCACGGGAGCCCCGCCTCCCCCATGCATTCCCCAGCGCTCCCACGGCTAATTAAAAGGTCCGGGGTGGGGTAGAAGGTGGTTTGGGGGCAACTTAAATGGCTGGGGTTCCAGCTGCCTCTGCTGCACCCCTGACCTGCCCATACCAGTCTGCCCCCCCCTGCCTGCAGCCAGCTCTGCACCCCGTGCCCACAGCCAGCCCCTGCCAAACCCCCTGTCCTGTCTCCAGCCAACCCCTGCCACACACCCCTGCAGCCCTGCCCAAAGCCAGCCAGCCCCCCACACACTGCTGCCCGCACCAGCTCTGCACACTCTGCCCAGCCCGCACCCCCTGCCCTGTTTCCAGTCAACCCCTGCTGCACCCCACTGCCTGAAGCCAGCCCGCCCCACACCCCTTGTCTCCAACCAGCCCCACATCCCTTGCCCTGCCTGCAGCCAGACCCTACCTCCAGTCAGCCCCTGCCCTGCCTCCAGCCAGCCCCATGTCCACTGCTGCCCTGCAGTTCCCAGGGCAGTAACCCTGCACACCTGCTTCAATGAGGGGGGCAGGGAGCAGCTGGAACCAACACATGTGCACACCCCCAGGGAGTGGCGGGGACCCACACATGTGAAACGGCGGTCATTAATAGCCAATCAACAGCATATATGATGCAATGTATATAATATATAATTTTATTATTCATATAGTTATGGAAAGTAAATAATATATGAAAGAAATGAGAGGCTTTTTTTTCCACTTTTTTTTTTTAAGTCATCCCTGCAGGGCCCCGCCAAAAATGTTCGAATTGGGCCCCACACTTCCTAAAGCCGGCCCTGCTACCCTGGACTCCAGGTTTTGGCCAAGGCCGCGTACTGAACAGCTAGGTCTGCTTCTGCACTTTTGCTGTTGTTTCCCCTTGTTTCCTCTCAGGTAGGGCTCACTTGGTCATCAATTTGGCCTAGCTCCAGGCTTTGCAGCCACAGGTCAAGCTACCCAGTTATATACCCTCCTCCTTAAAATCCAGCACATCCTGGGAGCAGGTTCTATTCTTGTTCAGTATTCATCCTTCACCATCTCATCGCTGTCACCGGCTATGCACTCGTACAGCCCGGGCGTGCGGCATCTCCAGCTCCCCAACCAGCTTCCTCACCAGAACTCAGAGGCCATCCTTCTCTTCTGCAGTATCCCAATGCTCTTCCTGCAGCCACTCATTCTCATTAACACTGCTTGCAGAGCTTTGTTCTGAAGCCACTGGCTTCTTCTGTAGCCTTTTTTCTACTGCTGCTGCATCCCCCAAAATCTTTTCCATCAGGGTCTGAGCACACACCACTGCTCAACTCTTGTGCCTGATTCATCTCTGTGCCAACCATTTCATCCTTCACCTCCCTGCAGCACCCGACAGGGTGTGTTGGAGGAGGGTCTGCAAGGTCCATGGCCATCCCTGCCATCTCCACCTAGCCTGCCTCATGTGTGTTTGTCCAAGAGGACACCTTCTCCTTGCTTTCTACCTTCTTGGGGCCCTGGCCCCTCCTTTTGCCACTCAGGAATTTCCTATGCAGGCCGGGTCTTTCGCTATAGCCTGCTTCTCTGCACCCAAACAAAGAACTTTTGTTCCCATCATGGCATTAGGCTATGCTTGTACACTTTCTCATGCCCTGCTTTCCTGGGCTAACCTTCTCAGCACAGCCCCAGCATGCTCTCCGAGTCTGCTTTTTTTGTCCATGGGTGTAGCAGGTTGATTTCCCTTTGCAGGATCTCTGACAGATCTTGCTGCTGCTCCCTCACTAGATCTGTAGCTCTGCCTGCACTTCCTTCTGCTTCTGTTGGGTTTCTAGGAACTGCTGGAGAAACCCCAAGCCCTGCTTTGGCTGCTTAACAAGTCCCTGGAACTCAAATGGGAAATCCCACTTGAGGGGACGGACCTTCCTTCAGTAACCAAGACTTCCATGAGCTCTCACGGATGACAGGGGGAATTCAATCCTGCTGACTATGCCAATAATCAGTGAATCTACTCATTGTTAGGTGTCCTCTGGTCCTCCATCGATGGTCACTCCAGCACCATGGCAGTCTCTCTGCCTAGTAATTTGGACCTCTGGCCGGCTCACTACCTTTAGTCCACACTTCTGGGGCTCAGTTTGTCACACACTAAAAGGGCAAAGAGGTCTTCCCAGAGAGAAAAGTTCGTCTGCTCTCGCTGGGGCTCTGGCTCAGCCTGCAGCCCCCTTGCTGGGCTTGGTAACCTCTCTGGATGCATTTATGCCTCCTTCTTTGGGGCCAGTAGAGGAACCCGGTCCCACCCTGAAACTGGGAGCAGCCCAGGGCTCTGTACTCAACAGCTAGGTCTGCTCTTTTCTCTTTGCTGCAGGTTTCCCTGGGCACATCCTACCTCTCTTCTCAAGTTCCCTTCTAGGCTTTCCTTGCTGCTTTCAACTTCCTACCTAGTTCTCATTCCAGTGCATAGCCCAGCTAGGCTTTATCACTGCTGCAGTCTGGTTCTTTCGGGGCCAGTACATGGTCCCTCTGAGGTAGGACTCATTCTGTAATCAGTTTGGCTAAGTCCCAGGCTCTGCAGCCCAGGAGAAAGCACTCTCCTTTCCCTGTTACAGACCTGCTCTGCCCAGTCCTGCTCTTATTGGGTTGAGGTGAGTCTTGCCCACATGCTCAGGGTTTAGCTGATTGCCATATTTGGGCTTTTCACCTTCCTCCACAGTATAGGGCACGGCTCACTTGCTGGAGGATTCTCTGTACCTTCAAGTCTTGAAACCATTATTTGAGGACTTCAGTAGTTCATACATAGGTCAGGGGTTTATTACAAGAGTGGGTGGGTGAGTTTCTGTGGCCTGTATTGTGCAGGAGATCAGACTAGACGATCATAAATGGTCCCCTCTGACCCTAAAGTCTAGGCGTCTGTAGCAGGCCTGGCACTGCAGAACCCCTTTGTGGCAGGTGCCGGAAGGGGACCGGGCCCTCGCCTCTCTCTAGTCTCAGTGTTTGTCTCTCTACGGGCCATCTGTTACTGTCACTCGGTCATATGCTCTTCTCTCCCCAGTAGGCGCGGTAGCGTGACCTGGTGGGCGGAGTCTATATAACCCCTCTTAGGGGTGGGATAGCACGACCTAGCGGCCAAAGTCCATATAATCCCCCTTTGCAGCAGGGTAGAACAGCCTAGCAGCCAATGTTCATATAAGCCCCCCTTGCAGGCGGGGTAGTGCTTCCTAATGGCCAGAGTCCACATAATCCTTCACGGTTCAGGGTGAGGGGGTAGGGGGACTCAGGCCCACCCTCTCCTCTGAGCCCCAAGCCAGGGCCCTGGTAGCGGCAAGCTCTACTTGCCACTCGCTCGGCAGGGATCTGCCCGCAACACGTCGAGCGGTAATACAGCTTTAACGCCGTTTATCTCTACTTTCCCCTGGGAATGGCAGTGCTTCTGCGGCGAGGGGTCCTCCGGTCTGTTCCTCCCCTGGGTCGTCCTCCGTCAGGGTCTCCGGTGGTGCCTCGGCAGGGCTGACCCCGGGATCCTGGCTCGCAGGGCCTCTCTCCGCAGGAGCTAGCGCGTGCGTCCTTCCCCTCCGGTGGTCAGCCCAGACTGAGCTGATCTGCAGGTTTTTATATCTGAGCTCAGTTGGAGCATGCCCAGCAGAACTTCGGGGGCGGGGCTTCCTCTGCCAGGAAGGAAGGGTTAACCCCTGCTATGCCAGTATGGGGCCGCTCTGTCCCGTCACACACCCTCCCCCTTAAGACAGCCGCCTGGGCTGGCTGACCCTTGGTCGTCTCCTCCCCTTCCCCCACCATCCAACTCGGGAAAAGAAACCTGCATTCGCATGAACCTTTCCCGGACGGTGTAACACTCGGAAGGAATAGGATTGGAGGGACATGTACCACCGCATGATCCCTTTGTTTGAGTCCTTTCTGCTGTTAGTCCACCTTAGGAGTGCGTGGTCTGTTACCAAGGAGAAGGGGTTCCCTAACAGTGCCTCAACTGCCCATTTCACTCCCAGGGCCTCCTTCTCTATGGTGGTATACCGGGTCTCTCAGGGGAACAGCTTGCGGATCAGGTACAAAATGGGGTGTTCTTCTTCCCCCACCTCTTGCAACAGTACTGCCCCCAACCCTACCTCCGAGGCGTCCGTCTGGAGGATTAAAACCACTCCTCCGCCCATGGAGTGTCCTCTTTTTTGAAAGTTCAAATATGATAACCCTACCCTATGGGCCAAGCCTCCACTCCTGACAGTTCATGGTAACCTCCCCTGGCTGCTTGGCCTGCCTGTCGAGACAGAGGACTCAGGGATTTCCATCAGGCTGCTCGGTTGCAAATGCAGCCACCCAAAGAAGTGAAGAATGGAAGTGAAAGAGCAAAGCTGGACCATTCACTGAGCTGCTGCAATCAAGTGAGCAGAGCCTGGGAGAGAAGAAGAAAAGCTCGAAGGTGGCTGGTGGCTGTAGGGATCCAGAGGAGGAGAAATAAATAGTTAATGAGGAATCCTATGGGTTTTGTCTTGTGTGGTGAAGGGTTTAAAATGGGTCTATTTACTATCACATTACACTTTAAAGTAGCTGGGTATGACTGAAGGGCAGATCTATAAAGGTAAGAGGTCACTCTAGGAGTTTCAAGTCTCAGATTCTGTCCCTGCTGCCTGCTTCGACCAGCTGATCTCGATCCAACACATCCCTCAGGTGGGAGCAGGGGTGAGCTCTTTTTCTGGAGTAGCCGCCAGAATAGGGACAGGATACATGTGGCCAAGGAACTAGAGAGGCCTGGGGGTCACTTGCAGAGTTGCCTGTTAATGCAGCTCTTATGGGGGAGCACGGTAGGGGACTGTGCACTCAGGTGTGGCGGCGGGGAGGGTAATTTAACCATGATTCCAGGGGCTCCTTCGGCACCTGAAAACTCTAGTGTTTTGGCAGGTAAGTTAGCAATTAGCTGGCAGGAGCCCTGTATCTAATTCCTTTATAAAAGAAAGAAAATTCAATCAATATTAGACCCACTGAGCTCTAATACTAACATGGTCTGACATCTTGTGGAAAATCACTTTAGGGACACTGGTTAAAATGTGAATGTATATTCTTACTTTGTTACTAACTCTGTAGGGAGAGACCCTGCCAGGACTCCTGGGTTCTATCTCAGCTCTAGGAGGGGATTGGGGTCTAGTGGGTTTTAGTGGGGGGCAGATACAGCTCGGTTAGTTATAAGAACGTCAGAATGGTCAGATCAACGGTCCATATAGTCCAGTATCCTGTCTTCAAACAGTACCAGTAAGTCTCTGTTTCCTGGCCTGGGAGTTGAGGCTGCATTAGGGGAGGGAGCTTCCCTCTGGGTTTAAAACTGGTACCTGCCTCTTCTGAGCCCTCCTCACCAAAAGCGTCTGGTGCCTTCATTGCTGTGTCTCTGCCACTGGGGATGGAGCAGCCCAAGTAGCAGGGCCGGTGGAAGGATATTTTGTGCCCAGGCAAAACTTCCATCTTGTGCGTGCGCGCACACACACACACACACACACACACAC
>NC_133778.1:5655990-5657652 GCF_003597395.2 Chelonoidis abingdonii
CCCTAGCAGCCCCCACCCCGAGTCCACTCACTGGCTTTGCCAGGCTTGGGCCGCTGCAGCAGCTCAGCAGGGAGGAGCCGCCTTCTGGAGGCACCGGAGAGCCAGAGCGTCCCTCTTGCTGGAGCATCGAGACCCAGCCATGGAGGAGGCTGCGCGGTGCAGGGGGCAACAGGCCTGCAAAGGCGGCGGCAGCACCGCTAGCGGGGAGCAGCTGCACCCCCACCCCTCCTGTCCAGGCTGCGGCCTGGCGCCCTCCCTTCTGGGGGCTCCTGCAGCAGATGCATTCGGGCAGAGGTCCCCGTGCACCTCCCCAGCTCCCGCCTCGCCACACTCAGGCTCTGCTGCGCCTGGAAGTGTGAGCCGCCGCTGCTGCTGCCCCTCCTGGAGCAGGCTCAAGGCACCGTGCCCAAGGGGTGGCTCATATGCCTGAGAGCTGCAGAGCCCGAGTGCGGCAAGTGGGATGCTGGGAAGCGCATAGGGGCCGGTGCCCACATGCATCTGCTGCAGCCTGCGGGAGCCCCCGGCGGGGGCGCCAGGCTGCAGCCAGGGCAGGAGGGGCAGGGAGGCGGGGCTGCTCCCTGCTAGAGATACTGCCACCTTTGCAGGGCTCCTGCACCCCTGCTCCGTGCCGGCTCCTCCATGGCTGGGTCTCGATGCTCCAGCAAGTGGAACGCTCTAGCTTTCCAGTGCCTCTGGAAGGCGGCTGCTCCCTGACAAGCCGGGGCACTGCTTTTTGGTGCCCCCCGCAGGGCCGTCCTTAGGATTTATGGGGCCCTATGCAGTATTTTTAAACTGGTGTCCCTATGCCCCACGGCAGCCTGAGTTTGCAGCCTGGCAGGAGGCTGGGGGGTGGAGGGACAAGGCAGAAAGAATAATAAGACGTCCAGCCCGCCTCACGCTGGCAGAGTCACAGTTCCCCACAGAGACACCTGTACCCTCTCCCTCATGCAGAATAGACGTGCAGAAGGTACCTAATTAAAAGCACTAAACTTGAGAATAAAAAAGGTCAGTTACAGGTTTTTTGATATGCCCCGAAGTTTGTCAGACATTTATTTGCAAAAACTTTGTAGTAAGGGTGAGTCAGCTGTCCTGCTGAATACAACATTACATATAATGGAATACATGATGCAGCTCTTCTCTGTTTTACATTTTCTTAATCAGTATTTCCAAGCTGATTTTATTTTTTCTAAATGTACTCTTAAGCCTTCATAAAGTAATCATTCCAGATTACTACATATTTAACCACTGAAACAGACATTATTTTAAATTAATCAGTCACAGAGCTTTAGTGTGTTCATAACAATCATAGAAACAGAATATTAGGGTTGGAAGGGACCTCAGCAGGTCATCTAGTCCAACCCTCTGCTCAAAGTAGGACCAATTCCCAACTAAATCATCCCAGCCAGGGCTTCATCAAGCCTGACTTTAAAAACCTCTAAGAAAGGAGATTCCACCACCTCCCTAGGTAACCCATTCCAGTGCTTAACCACTCTGAGTGAAAAAGTTTTTCCTAATATCCAATCTAAATCTCCCACACTGCAACTTGAGACAATTACTCCTTGTTCTGTCATCTGCTACCACTAAGAACAGTCTAGATCCATCCTCTTTGGAACCCCCTTTTAGGTAGTTGAAAGCAGCTATCAAATCCCCCCTCATTCTTCT
>NC_133778.1:5658624-5677620 GCF_003597395.2 Chelonoidis abingdonii
GCAATTAGCTTAGTCAGGCATGACTTGCCCTTGGTGAATCCGTGCTGACTGTTTCTGATCACTTGCCTCTCCTCTAAGTGCTTCAGAATTGATTCCAATGTTCATAGCTTTTAGAAAAAGGGAACACTAATTTACTGTGTGTGATCTCCACAACAATACACATTTATGAAATTCTACCAACTTTAAAAAATATGTTTCCAAAGATTTTAGGCCTAACAAATGATTTTATATCTTACTAAGATACTGATTTTGTTTAAAACTAGTTTATTAGATAGTCAGAAGGAAAGAAAGGGAAACTCTTTGTCCAGCTATCTAAGGGCTCTCTTTGGCAGCGAGGGCGGGGGGGCAGTGAAGGGAGGAATGGATCGACAGAAAGGCCAGGAAGATTTTGGAAGTAAGTTCTTTTACTATAGTAATTAAAAACTGTATTTTAGATAAGGGTGGTCTTTTGAAGAATTTATTTAGAAAACCATATGTCTGAAAATCCAAGTATTTAAAGCTAAAGATGATTGTGTATCTAAAAATCTATGCAATGATTTTTTTAGAGATGTGATTTTATAATCGTCACCAACTCACTAATGAAATATTTTTAAAGCAAATTTTAAACCAGGGGAAGGCAACCTATGGCACAGGTGCCACAGGCAGCACGCGAGCCGATTTTCAGTGGCACTCACACTGCCTGGGTCCTGGTCCGGGGGACTCTGCATTTTATTTAATTTTAAATGAAGCTTCTTAAACATTTTAAAAACCTTCTTATTTACTTTACATACAACAATAGTTTAGTTCTATATTATAGACTTATAGAAAGAGACCTTCTAAGAAGGTTAAAATGTATTAGTGACATGCGAAACCTTAAATTACAGTGAATGAATGAGGACTCAGCACAGCACTTCTGAGAGGTTGCCGACCCCTGTTTTAAACTAAGGTCCTGTAGACTGACATGTTCTAAGGAAATAATGTTTTCACCTCTTAGCCAGAAGTATTACAGTCAGGCAGGACTGTTTTTGTCAGTACATTCAGAAACTGACGGTAGATCCTGGAGGTTGGCAAATGCCTGTAAAATGTCTTCATTACTCCTCGAATGGCTCTTTAACAATTTCAGTGTTGTGCTAAGAGGTCTGGCAGGCTGGAGGCTTTTTCTCTTTTAACTACTAGATCCCCTTCCCAGGAGCCTGCAGGAAGGGTCAGAACAGGGATAGGAAAAGCAGGCGCGTGGACACTAAGACCCAGTGATGCCCCAAATTTTCAGGTGTCCTACCCAGCTGCCTATGCCTGAGGTCAGCCCTGGGCGCCCCCAACCACTTGGTGCCCTGGGCGACCGCCTAGTTTGCCTAGTGGTTGCACCGTCCCTGCCAAGGAGGAGGAACTGAAGCTTCTGCAAACAAATGAAAAACCAGTGACGTGATTCCTATTAAACAGTGAGGAACTGCAGTGACATCTCTGCTCAGTCTCAGGTGCCCAGGACAGAGGCAGCTCCCTGGGATCCAGGCCTGTCCCAGCCAGCACAGGGCTGCTGGAAAGTTAGAGAAATGGTTCCAGCCTTCCCCGGGGTTGAGCTCTGCCTTCAACGCTCTGATTCACCCTCTCCCCAGTCAATGTGACTCTGGATCCAGACACAGCTCATCCCCACCTCGTCCTGCCTGAGGATTGCAAAAGTGTGAGATGGGGAGACACATGGTAGGGTCTGCCCGACGCTGAGCTCCGTGTGCTGGGCTGTGAGGGATTCACCTCGGGGAGTCATTGCTGGGAGGTGGAGGGGAGGGAGGCTGGGCTGTGGGGGTGGCCAGAGAGTCTGCGGGGAGGAAGGGACAGATCAGCCCTGAGGATGGGATCTGGGCTGTGGGGGATGTGTTGGATCAGTTCTGGGCTCTCCCCCCACCCCATAACCCCCCCTGCCCCTGAGCCGGGCCCCCAGCAGGATCCGGGTTTGTCTGGACTATGACCGGGGGCAGGTGACATTTATCGATGCTGGTGACGAGGCCCCGATCTTCACTTTCCCGCCGGGCCCCGTCCCTGGGGAGAGAATCCGACCCTGGCTCCGGGTGCTGGGGGTAGCATCCCGGCTCTGCCTGTCCCCCTGAGACCATCGGGGTGGGTGTGGGGAGAGAGGAGCCTGACATCAGCCCTTCCAGCCTCACACAGTGCCGTCTCTATGACCTGCCCCTGGGACTGTCTATCAGGAGTCTCTGCCACCCAGGCAGGGGCACCCGGTCTCAGCTCTGGGCAGTCTCTGGTGTCAGACCATAGAGAGCATTGGGGGGGAGGTAGAGAAGCCGATCGCGGCACTGCCCAGGGATGGTGCAGCCTGTTTGCTGCTGTCCTCTATGATACAGGAGGACTCTGGGGATCCCGGGTCAGTGTCACTGACATGGGGGGAAGAGCCCCCGGGAATGAAGAAATGGGCTTCTCTAGCCACAGTCGTCCTAGTCTCTATGACCTGGAGGTCCCTGTCTACCCAACCCCGCTAGCTCATCTCTATGGCCCCTGAAAGCTCTTCCCCCCCTGCAGCCCCAGGGATGGGAGGGGGAGGGGGCAGAACCCCTGGGGCTGCAGGAGGGGCAGAGGGGCCCTGAGGGCAGACGTGGGGCTGCAGGGGCAGAAGTGAAGTGAGGGTTGAGGAGTAGAATTAAGAGCCGGGCTGGGGACAGGCAGATGTGGGGGTGGCAGGGACACAGAAATAATTAGGGTTTGGGGGAGAAGCTGGAGGCTCCCCAGGAGCAGGGAGCCTGAGAGAGGGAGACCCAGAAACGAGAGTGTGACCTACAAGTCATGAGAGAAGGGAGACTCTAGTGGGAAGCGTTTAGAGGGTGTGGAGGGTCAAGTCCAGGGTAGGTTTAACCAAACCGGAGGAAAGAAATGAAAGAATAAAAGAGAAAAAATAAAGTAAAACCAGTGTAAGGACAGAAGCCTGGAGAATTGGCGGGAAAGTCAACTGAAGAGTGAAAGCCAAATCGTCCTGAGAGGGGAAATGCTCTGGGGCAGGCAGCAAGAGCAGAAGGAATCTCAAGCTGCAGTGGGGATTCAGGATCCAGATGCCTAGCAACTTTAATAGCTCTTAGGCATGGATGTCAGTCATGTGCATATTGACTGTTACCGGACCAGAATATCCATGGTTGTTATGAAAGAAAAGGAATTGCTCCTTGGAAATTGATACTCTCACCACTGGAGCTTATTCAGTTGCACTTAGTATGGGGCAAATAACTGACTTTTTAGTTCACTGGCAGTTTTGCGCACACACAAAAAAATCAGCAAACCAAACGGAAAAATCATTATTGCGGACGGCAGGACTGGCCTCGTTGGCAGGAGCAATTTTAACTACTTGGACGCACTTTAATGCTAAGTAGGACCCGCTGTTTATAACATGTCGTCATTACTTATTAATTGCCCCAGCATCTTCTCATTGTCTCTCTTGCTGAAGACAGATTTCCAAAGGTGGTCAATATCCCAGCCACGTCATTTTGTCCCTCCGCTTCATACAGTAACAGGCATCCTTCCCCAGCATTTTTTCCCCTTGTTGGATAGAGAGATTCACCTACTCAGCCAGTAGGTCTAACAGATCCGGATAACAGCAAAACACGCAGTAAGCAGTGATCAGTTACTCACAAGTGGGCAGCTCATCAAGATGATTTCGTCACACTTGCCTCCAGTGACGGACAATGCAGCTTCAGCTTCCGTTGGTTTCACAAATGTATTGATTCCTTTTTGTTAGCTTTTCTTAGACATTTCTCATTTCCATGCAGGGTGACCTGACAGCAAGTGTGAAAAACTGGGACAGGGGGTAGGGGGTAATAGGTGCCTGTATAAGACAAAGCCCCAAATATCGGGACTGTCTCTATAATATCACAACATCTGGTCACCCTATTTCCATGTTAACTCCCCTCCCAGGTTTGGGGTTAGTTCAAATCAGTTGCTTCTAGCTTTGTAGCTCCTTTATCTTTTATTGGCCTCACAAAGGTGATTACTCCGTAGCACTAAGCATCACTACTCTGCCATTCCTTATCCATGCATCATTCTGCTAAAGATTAAGCTGTGAAATGCTATCAGAACAGATTCTTAAAAGTCCCAGCAGGCTCTGTATCAGGGCTAAATGAGCTTCCTCCCCTGTACCAGTTGTTCTTATTCCATGTTACTCTTTTGGCTTTTGTCAACCCATGCTGATTTGCGGAGGAGGAAGGGGGAATACGCTGTTCACGGTGATGGGGTCTACGGGCCCCTCACTGATCCAGTATTGGACGAGGGGTGCCCTGCCCCTCAACAGGTACATAGCCTCCTCCCAGCGGAGGAAGAATTTAAAAGGACACCGATAGCCGAGGGGAAGGGGGAATGAACTGCATGTTGCACCAGGCAACAAGGCTGGTCCTGAGAGCTTTGCCAGGAGTGGCAACAGCTTTGTGAGAGTTTCTCCAGCACCAGGGACTTGGATTCCTCAACACCCCCGCCCCTTTGGGAGATGAAACCTGAGAGAGATGGACTGACTGAATTGGACACAGAGACAGAGGGAAGTCTGCTACGCCAGCGACTGTGCCCCAAACTGAGGAGCTCCAGATGGGTAGGAGATGACAAAATTTGGGGCTTGCTAATAACTGAACTGGACACTTTGAGAGACCCTCAGGGCACTGGACTGACCCCCAATGGACTGGAAGGGCCTGGGCCTAGGTTTGGGAGGTATGAACTGTACAGGCTTGTCGGCAGTAAAGAAATTGACACTGATACAAACTCCTAACATAGAAGCACCAAGTGGGATTTCCACCACTGTAGCTTAATTCAACAACCACATGCAGATACTTACCAGTGTGTGCCTTCTGGAATGCGTCTGCACAACATACATTCCCTGATGAGGTCCAGCTCCTTACGTAGGAAATAATGGCCCACGTGGGGGAAAGATTAGCATATTTCCAAGCTATCTGATTTGTCCAAATGAAGAAAATATTAGAATCTCAAGATAAATTAAGCGCCCTCATGAGTCGTGAAAATCCCTTTTTTGATTTGATAAAAATTAACATAATAGGTTATGGGGAGGGGAGCTGACGTGAAAATGCCCTGGCTTTGTCGAGGGCTGGCTTTATCTGTGACATCAGCACTAAGGCAAGGCATAAAACAGGCAAACGGGCTCTTTGGCTCACAGAGTCCAATCATCGGAGGAAGGAAGCAGCATCGCACTCCAGAACTCCTGCTTGACACACAGTAAGTACTTTAGCATGTCTGTGTGCCAGCCACACACTCGCGACTGAGGAGAAGGCATCCTGCTGAAAGCAGAGGGAAAGCTAAGTCAGAGGTAAAGTGGAAGGGGTTTGAACTGCACCTTATTTGAATCCACTGTTTTTTCCCTCCACTCTTTGTTTGCTTCTGTGATGTGTTATCTTGGGGACGCAGCTAGGTGTTTTTATGCAGTGACCCTTGTGTGCTGTGGCCATGTGCTTGTTTGCATGTTTGAAGTTTTTGGTGTGGGTTTTTCTGCACATGAATGTCTGTGTGCTATTCATCCATGTGAGCAGTGTTACACGTTCAGCAAACAGTATTTCCCATAAAGTGCTCTTTGCTGAAAGTACATGAAGCGTGCAATGAAAGGCAAGTGTCCATACACAGTCCGAGCCTTTGAGCTTATACCCAAATGGCTTCTAATTCTGTTTTCCCATGACTGAACTATAACCACTACTGCAATGTTGTTTGCTTGGCAAAACAGGTATTTTCTGTCGATTCAGTTCAGAGCTTTAGAATTTTCCAAAGGCCTGCAAAGTAAAACTGACTTTGTCTGAGTCTGCAGCCAATGCTAAGAACTTCTTAAACAATCCCTCTCATCCCTTGTAGGTTGTACATGCTCGGTTAGCTCCTGGATTCCAGGTGGTGGAAGAAAACACTGGACATGTTAGGCGTCTAGCCTGTGCATTTATACTCAAATAGTAACCTCATTGTTTAAGACCCATGAAACCTCTTGTAAAACCCAATTGGAAAAAAAAAGTGGGGAAGTCAAAAAAGAGTAAAATGATGTGTTCAGTTTGGATCGTATTATCACCCGCAAGGATGGTGATTGTACATAAAGTTCTGCACCTGCAGCTGGGTGCACTGGGTTTTAAAAACTGCCCTGTGTGTCTTAGGTCACACCTGCTTCCTTCGCTGACCCGGTTTGTGCATAAAGTTCCCACTGCAGTTTGAGCCAGCTCTGGAAAAGCAAAGTGGAGTCTCTTTTTTCTGTTGCATCAGCGGCAGAATTGCCAGATCTTTATTGCTAATGTATAAAGCTCTTTGATTTTCAGAGTCTGGCTTGGACTTTCAGGTCTCGCACTTTTCAGGAGGAAATGGCCTTTTGATTGAACTGAGCACTCTGCTCAAGCTATAACAGCCACAGGTGGCATCACTGTCATTGAGAGGTCAACTATATGACACTTGAGCATCCCAGGAGCCGTAGGAACTAGAAATGGGCTGGGTGGGAATGCTGTTCTTCCACTGATACTCAGTTACCTCCTAAACATCTGCACGTTGACTGGTGTCCCTGGGCCATGTCCTGCAGCAGTGGGGTGTAGACTGCGCAAAAGTCTGTCTTTGTACTGAATGGGGCAATGGATAAATGCAGCAGAACCTGCAGCCAGATTCCACTCTCATTCCTAGTGCATCGGCTCCAGTGGCAGTCTTTTAAATGTCCATACTCCACTTGAATGGTGAGGGCGATGCAGTGAGAGTGTGCCAGTTGCAAGGGGAAGCATTGTTGAGGAGTTTTGACTCCCATGCCCGGTATGTTCGGCTGCATGGATGCCATCACTTTAAACGAGAACATAAGAAACACGCTGTAAATTGTGCCATAAGGGGTGTGAAGAAGCCTCAGTGCTCAGAGTCCATCTCTCCCAAGGTGCCAGAATGTATCTGTTATCTGTAGCACAGAATTTCACATTTTAAAATGGAGTGCACACAGCGGCGGGTGCGTAACTTCATGTACAATTGTTGCCGCATGCAGGAGAGAAACCCTGAGGGCTAAAAAGGAGGCGATCAATGGTGATACAGCCCAGGGGAAAAGAGCAGGTGTGGATGGACAGAAGGTTCTATAAAGATTAGCACATTTCCTTCCATTGGATATTTGCTGCTATAAGGTTCAAACTCAGCAGCCTGCTGGCAGCGCTATAACTGCAATCAGCTGGCCTCTGGTAAGAGATTGCCAACCAAAGTCACTTTGTTTCTACCTGGAGTCCCAGGGTGATTCCTGGCAAGGGGAAGGGCTATGTGACTGTGAGTGTAAATCACGCTGACAAATTGAAACCACACACCAGCTCGGTGGTGGGAGGCATCGGAGTAAATGCAAATCCAGCCTAGGGCCGCCATCCACTGATGGCTCGGCCAGTTACAGGTATGAGAGTCAGGGCTTATGCGGCTCTGTCATGGGACTCATCCTGCTCTCCCAAAGGGGTGCTCCTGCAGTTCATAGGAATTAATGGTTTGTGATTGAGAGAAACAAGGAGGTGGCAACTAAGGGCTAGTCTAAACTAGAAAATTAGCTCAACCCAGCTCACATTGCTCAGGGGTGTGAAAAATGCACACCCTTCCGAGGGTAGTTAAGCTGACCTAAGTTCCTGTGTAGCCAGTGCTAGGTTGCTGGAACCATCAACCTAGCTACCACCTCTCAGGGAGGTGGATTAACTACACCGATGGGAGAATCTCTCCTGTCAGCATAGGGAGTGTCTACACCAAAGCGCTACAGCAGTGCAACTACTGTGCTGCTGTAGCATTTCAGATGCAGACAAGTCCTAAAGCACCTGACTTCCAGCCCTTCACTAAGGCACTTGAAACCCTTCTTAGGATGCCCTCTGAGGGCCTGCTGACAGGTCCGATGCCACAATTTAGGCAACCTAGGTGGTCGCCTAGGGCACTGATATTTGAGGGGCGCCATTTTCTTCAGCAGCGACCGTGGCAGCCAGATCTTCGGCCGCCCTGGTCACCACTGGCATTTAGGCAGAGGGAGCTGGGGCAGGGGAGTGTGGGGAGGGCCGCCTGCAGCAAGTGTGTGGGTGGCACGTCAGGGAAACTCCCCGCCCCAGCTCACCCCTGTTCCCGCCTACTCCGACACCCCCGATGCACGCCGTTTGGGCCGCTCACTTTCTTGCCGTCTCCCAGGCCTTGGGCACCTAAGCTCGATTGGCCTGCAATCCTGGTCGTGGAGTGGAGAATAGAAGTGAACAGCGCACGGTTGTGCTCGGGGTGCTCGTGCTTCAGAGCGGCCGTGAGCTGGCTTGGCGGCGGGGGCGCTTTCATGGGCGAGGGGCGTTCTCGGAGCTGCCCTCGCGCGGCGGGCTCGTGAGGTGGAGGGGGGGAGCTGCTGCGGGGGGGCGCCTCAGGGCAGGGGTGCGGGGGGGGAAGGTGCAAGGTGGAAGTTTCGCCTAGGGCGCGAATCATCCTTGCACCAGCCCTGCCTGCTGACATCCATGGAAAGACTCCCAGTGGGCTTTGGGCTGCGCCCTAGAGCTCCAGCGTCTGCAGTGTCAGACCTAGGGGTGCAGGAGGAGTCAGTCTGACAGTTGCCTTCGGTGTCATTGGGAACTTTTATTTTATTCTTTTATTTTTTTATTACTATTATTATTTTTAACTGCGTGGCTCCTTCCCCATGCACAGCTATCAACAGGTAGCCATCCCCATCCAATTATATGGATTTCATAGCATAATTCAGAATAATAGTTTGCAGGTGTACAGCCCCTCCCACCCTCCAAGGATCTCAGCCTGCTTAACAAACCTTCATTAGGCCTCAGAACATGCTGTCAGGAAGTGTTGTTATGCCTGTTTGACAGACAGGAGAGTAAGGGCCTGGCAAGGGTCAGTGATAGAACCAGAACCAGAAATCTACCAGTTTCTGGGCCCCAGCCCAATGGTCTCACCACTAGCCCACCCAGCTTCAGGTTCTGCTCCCCTTAGTCATGCACATGGGCTCACTGGGCAAGATCTTAGATCCCCTACAGCTTCCCCTATATTTTTCTACCCATTGCTTCATTAAATGACCGCCTGCCTTCCCCCCACCCCCTAGCCCAAGTTTCCTTTTTATTCACATCAATAAGAAATGGCTTCCAAAACGCCCTCTTTGATGTGCTAGGGAAAGAATTAACAAGATAGTAGGACTTGCCACTGAGACTCTAGGTTACAATGAACACTTCAGCTTGTGTTGACTCCTCACGCAGCCAGATGACTTGGTCATTTATTTCCTAGGCTGAAGACATCTGTCTATTTCTGAACCACTTCAGTGTTTTAAGCAGGTCAGTAACTTGGATAGAAAATAACAACAAACGGAAGTAATAGACCAGAAAGCTTTTCAAAGCAATTCTTTTCTTGCAATGTCTTATTGTCATTCACCAAGACTATACAAAAAGGAAGAGCAATCAGAGCTAGTCGGGAATGGTTTTTACTCAGTGTTTGTCATCAGAACAATGATTTTTCTCAGAAACCAAAATTTATCATGCAAAAGGATCAGTTTTGATTAATTTCTTGACTTGACTTTTTTTGAAAATGTTCAGAATGTTTCATTTTGGCATTGTTTGAAATGAAAAGTTCTGATTCCTAAACAACTTTTCATTTCAAAATTTCAGCCAGCGATAGTTAAAAAAAAAAAAAGGGTCAAAACTGAAATAAAACACCTGAAATGATCAAAATGAAACATTTTGATTGACCCAAACTGATTTTTTTTTTTAAATTTTCAGTTCAGGAAATTTTTGAGATTTTGACTTCTCATCCTAAGTCAAGATGGGGAAAAAAATTAAATACTGAAATACTTTTATGGAATGGGGAAAACATTTTGTTCTCACTTCCAATAACCACGGCCAGAGCGAGGGGCAGGAGTTCACCCCTTGCTCCTAGAGAGAAAGGCAGAAAAATAAACAGCAGAGGGGGTGCAGGGAAGATGACAAGTATTTTATTTATAGGCAAAGCAGTTTGTTGGTGCTTCAATAATATTACAGGAGTTGGGTGGGTGAGGTTGTGGGGCCTGCAGTGTGCAGGAGATCCGATTAGATGATCCTGATGGTTCCTTTTGGCCTTAAAGTCTATGAGTCTACACACATTGGCAATTGACGGTCAGCTTAGGACAGTATAGTGGTTGCGGTTGTTCCCTGACTTCAAGCTTTTCCAGGTAGCCCATTAGGAGATGGACAGACGGGGAGAGTTGTGCTATATCCTTAAGATCTTGAGATGCCTCTAGCTGTACTCAGGTTGCAGGATCGAGGCCAGAGATGATGAGGGCTCAGAGAGTTTTTATGGTCCTTGGTGCCTTCAAAATATGTAGCTTCTGGTGCAGGGCTCAGTCATCTCTAGGGCAGAGTAATCTCAAAACTCTGGGCCCAGGGCATTTACTCCCACCAACACCGGTGGTGGAGAGATCAAATGCCATGGATCTCCCCAGAGGCCCCACTGCCAGGACTTCCAAAGCCAGCAGCTACTCCACGGCTTTACGGATGGATGGGTAGCAGAAAAGTATTAGCCCTGGCTGTGTTCCATCTCTGCCATGAGCAATGCAAATGGATGGGACAATGCTGGCCTGCCCACCACCCCCTTTGTGCCCCTCCCATGCCTGCCTCTACCCCAGCCAGCTCCTTGGACCCATGTCACAGATGCAGTTACCAGCTCAAGGCATCAGTGCATGTGTCACTCTGGTGGTACGGCTTGCAGCCCTTTCACTGCCCTTTTCTGCCCTATAGTGTTGCTGCTGCGCAAGCGCCCCCTTGTGGCCAGGGATGCCTCTGCAGTGTCTTGCCTCTATGGGCCCCTTAAGCACTCCAGAGAGTCTTGTACCCAAAGCTGCCAGGTCTCAGCCCTCTGGCTCCTTTGCTTGCCCTCCTGCTCCTTCCTCCCTCTCAGCCAGCCACACACCTGCCACATCCTGCTGCCTCTTATATTAAATCACCTGCATCCACTCAGGTCAGGCCCCTCTTGTATTCCGGCCTAGCTTACCCCAGATTCCAGAACCCGGGCAAGCCGCCCTGTTACATGCCCACAGGCGAGGTGGAGTCATGTGTGCACCTGTGTGTGGTTTCACAGGTAAGTTTACGTCTCAGGTTTAGTTGCAGCTCCAAAAAGGCAACTACTCACTCACTGCTTAGAGTGATGCCAACTCTCGAGATTTTTTATCCAGTTTTCGGAATCCAGAGATCGCACGAGAGTCTTGGCTTTCATCAAAAATGGTTTTTCGCTCTCCTGGCTGAGGAGAAAAGCTTGAAAATAGAACCCAAGTGCACCGTAACAGCTCAGAAACCAGACTGGCAAATAAAAAGAAACATATGTGTGTGTGTGTGTATATATATATATATATGTATATATTATGGTCATGATCTCATGATTTGGGGGGATCTGACTCATGATTTTTGAATTACTAAGGTGTGGTTGACAATGTTGATCATGCATCCGTTCCCACTAGTGCTGGTCAAAATACTTTCAGGGGAACCTTTTTTCCGTTGGAAAATGCAGTTTTGTCAAAGTCCAGCTGTTTTGCGGGAACGTGTCAATTCTGACAACATTTTGGATGCATAAAGAACCAAAATGAACTGTTTTGACTTTCTGGTTTCATTTCGATAATGTTGAAGTGGTTCATTTTGATAGAATCAAAACACATTTTGAATCTCCTCATTTTGATTCATTTAGTTTTGACTTTTATATTAAACCATTAATTTTAATGTAGTTAAGATTGATGATTTAATAGTGTGTATTGTTTTGACATTAACTAAACAAAACATTTTAATGGTTCCAAATTTTAAAAAATCTTGGAATTTTTTATTTTGTGGGAAATTTCAGCTTTTCAGTCCAATTTGGAACAAAAACTCATTTCAAAACGTTGGTATTTCCATGTTTCCTCCAGTTGCCCGAGAACAGCTGTAATTCCTGTTATTCAGTGGGTGTCTCTCCAGAGAGTGGATTCATTTGCCCACCCCACCCCCACCCCCACCCAAGATGAGCATCTGATTAACTGTCCTGGCCTCTGTTTCTGCAGGCTGGACTCACACCTTGCTAAATTCCGGCACCAGCCACAAGCCTTGGGCGAGCTGAAGGGAATGAAACTGCTGGCTGCCTGCTTCATGTACCTGCTGCTCATCTGTCTGGCCCTGCCCAAAGCCGAATGCCGACTCCACGAGCGATCCATGGAAATCAGGAGTAAGTCCCTGTAACTGCAGCAGCCAGGCCAGCTCCTCAGCTGGTGCAGACTGGTGCAGAGCCACCCCAAATGGCTATGTTGTCCCCCACCCCCATTATCTTTGCCCTCCCCCAGATCATTGGACCCAGCACAGAAGAGCCTAGAAGGTTGGTGACGGTATCTGTGGGTGGCATGGCAGGGTCAGTGTTTAATAGAGAGGCTTCTCCTGTCTCTCACTCGTGGTAGCCTATGTTCAGAGCGTGATTTAGTCACAGGGTGTAGTGCCGAGGTGCAGGAGCAGCACTGTGCACGTATGAAGCCTGCCCACACTCAGAGCAGCTCAAGCCGCTCTGCCTGCTCCCTGTACCTCTCCGTGCACACTGACCGCAGCCGGGCGTGGGCCTGGCATGGCAGAAGTGGGGTCCCCTTGCACACACCCGTGTAAGGACCTGTCCCAACCTGACCCCAAACACGTGGAGTTGTTCAAATGCAGCAAAAGTTTTTGAAAAGGCCTCTGGGTTAAGGCTGTCATTGCTAGCCACTGTGTGCTCGGGCCTGTGTCGTAGCGCCCTCTGCCGGTAAACGTGCAACATTACGGGTTACTACAAGGCTAGAAGGCTGCAGCGTGAGATGGCTGAGCTTTCTGTCCTTTTATTATCTAGGCTTTGTTCTTGTCCCTCCAAAATCCCCATCTTGCTCCGCATAGCTTCCCCCTCCTGCCTCTGCATTTTCCCTCTCATCTTCTGCAACCCAGTCCACCCCCACGCACACACAGCCACTCCGCTCTGGCTCAGTCCAGGAGCTGGACTTCAGAACGGTCCTTTCGAGGGACTTTAGACACTCTAAAACAATTCCTTACATCTTTTAACCCCCTTCCTCCTGCCCACCCCGAAGGCCATTCTCCCCAGCAAGGCCTACAAAGGGCCTACAGATGGAGTTTCCTGGCCCAGCCGCGTTGCAGGTTCAATGAGCCAGGAAAAGGCTAGAGGAACTTTCCAGACAGCAGAACTTCAAAACTTGCAGTTTTTAATCAGCCTGTCCAGCAAATCTCTTCCTCCAACATGTGTCACGGCAGCACCCAGTGGCACCAATCCAGACGCAATCAGGGCATGCTTCTGTGTAACCAGGCACCCCCTTGCCAGTAAGCCCTTCCTTATAGTTATCAAGTAGATTCTAGGACGGAAGAGATCCTCAAGAGGTACATCGAGTCCGTCCCTGCCCTCAATGGCAGGGACCAAATACTGTCTAGCCATACCGCTGATTAGACATTTATCTAACCTACTCTTAATATCTCCAGCAGATGGAGTTCCACACCCGCCCTAGGCAATTTATTCAGTGTTCTAACCACCGACTGTTAGGCTTTTTACTGTCCACTTAATAAATCTCCCTTGCTTGCGTTTAGCCCATTGCTTCTTGTTCTATGCATTAGAGCGAAAGTGAAACAGTTTCGTCCCTCTGGCTGAATTGCACCCTTTAGATATCTGAAACTGATGCTATCATGTCCCTCTCTTTCTTTTTCCAAACTAACAAATCCATATCTCTTCACCTTCCTTCATTGTCATGTTCCAGATCTTCAATCATTTCTTGTTGCTCTTCTCTGGACCCTCTGCCAGATTCTCACTCTTTTTGAGCAATGCAGGTTGCCAGATTCTGGACCAATACTTCCAGTTGAGGGCCGACAGCGCAGGTAATAGGCAGAGATGACTTCTCGTGTCTTGCTCACCAACATTCTTACATGGCATCCGTCACGTTTGCTTTTTTGCAAGATCACACTGTTGCAACTATATTGCTTGTGGTCCACTATACCCCTGATCTCCTTCTGCCGATACTCCTTCCTAAGCAAGTTCTTCCATCTGTAGTGTGTAAACGATTGTCCTTCCTACAGTGGAGCACTTTGCATTTGTTTTATAATAAACTTCATGCCTGTTTACTCAGACTAATTTCTCCAATTGTCCGATCATTTCTGATTATGACCCTGTCCTACACAAAGCAAGTTGCAATCCCTCCCAAGTTGGTATCCATCCGCAAATCTTAAAAACGTACTTTCTTATGCCAACATCTAGTCGTTGGAGATATTGAACAGAGCTGGTCCGCAAAACAGACCCCTGAGGACCGCCACTTGTTATACCTTGTCCAGCAGGATTGGGAGCCATTATATAACACCTACTCTGAGTACGGTTATTCCAGCCAGTTATGCACCACCCTTAGTAGCCCATCTAAATGTATTTGCTCCTAGTTTATCGATAGAATATGCATGTAGCGAGACCGTATCGAATGCCTTACTAAAGTCTAGGTAATACCACATCCACCGCTTCTCCCTTATCGCACAAGACTCTATCCTTAATGGAAGTAATCAGATTGTTTGACAATGATTGTTCCTTTAAAAATCCATGCTGGCTATTCCTATCACCTTACCGACCTTCCAAGTGTTTGCAGAGGATTCGTTAATTACTTTCCTCCATTATCTTCCTGGCACAGAGTTAAACTAACTGGTTTGTAGTTTCCTGGCGTTGTTTTATTTCCCTTTTTTATAGATGGGCACTATATTTGCCCTTTTTCCAGTCTTCGGAATCCTCCTGTTTCCCATGATTCAAAGATAATAGCTAGAGGCTAGATACCTCTCTATAACTCCTTGAGTATTCTAGGATGCATTTCATCAGGCCCTGGTGACTTGCAGGCATCTAACTTTTCTAAGGGATTTTTAACTTGTTCTTTTTTTATTTTCTCTTCTAAGAACAAGTTAAGAGTTTGCAATATAAACACACAAGACACAGAGGCGGTGACTTTCTCGAGGTCACAGGCAGGGTTAGAACCCAGCTCTCCTGACTTCCCAGCCACCTGGATTAGCTTGGGCCAATGCAATTGCCTGGTGCTCTGGTGGTGGGGCAGCCTATAAACACCCCATGCTGTCAGCAATCTCAGGATGACAGGGCCCCATGTGCTCATAGTCTGTAGTAGCACAAAAGGCCATGTTCTAACTGCCACGAGGACACACAAGTCGCATGTCAGCAAGTGAGTCACTGCAGAGCAAGAGAACTAAGCACATGGGCCAGATCCTCAGCAGCTGTGAATCAGCGGAGCCCCACTGATTTCAAAGGATCTGCTCCATGCCAAGAATGTGGCCTTTGGTTCCCGTCACCCCAGCAGGGCCCTGTTTGCACTGCATGGCTCAGGGTACCTGCTATTGGTTTTTAGCTATGGTTGTGAAAGGGGCTGGACGGCAGTCCCCGGAGAATCGAGTCCTGTGCTTCTCCATAGGCCCAGCACAACGGGTACCAGACAGGGGAAGAGGATTGCACCCCATTCCCAGTGCCCTGAGTCACCCAGTCCCTCCTCTGTATGGCTACCCCCTTCCCTCCTTCATTATTGTGCAAAAGACATTGTCATTTTAGAATAAGCGAAGGCCACACCACCTGTTCACCACAGACAGTAACAAGGCAGGTGCAACCCACTGGCAAGTGTAAGTTACCGGTCGGGGCCTGAGCCACAGAGGACATGAGCGATCACAGCCTATAGCCTGGGAGCTTTAACTCCAGCCGGACCAGTCCATGGTTTTAGCTCTGGAAGTCCCTCCTTCTCCATCCCAAGCAGGTGGCTGTGACACATGCTCTGGAGAATTAGTCCTCAGCCTCACGTTCTAAATACTTCCTGGCCTTTGCCTTCTAGACCCTGATATCGACCCTTCCTGGTACACGGGGCGTGGGATCAGACCCGTAGGACGGTTTGGCCGGAGGAGAGCTGTCGTGGAGAGCTCCCGGAAGTCGGGCTATGGACACAGGCAAGCTTGCTTCCCTCTAGAAGAAAGCAGTGAATCCATTCAAAATGAATGAAATGGCTAAGACAAAGAATGAATTTGAATGATGATAAGAAAAGACCCTTCTCCTCTCTGCCTTCCACATCCCAGCCTCTCTTCTAGGCAAATGAAAATGTTTGGTCTCATTTCAATGTACAGTATCTTTGTGGTTATAAATGATAGAAACCAAAGAGCAGTTGATAACTCCAGTATTTTTGCAGACAATTTCCCTCTTCTCTGTTTTTAATTTTTCTCTCCCCTGTTCCCCATTTGTCCCCCATCTCTGGCTTTTGCTCTCAATCTAAGATGATTTGCACCATAAAATTGCTGGGGGGAAGAAATACAAATTCCCATGTTCATTATCTTCCTAGAACATGGGCTCTTTTATACAAACCAAAATAATAATTAAAAAATTGAGAAACTGAGCCGCGCACGTGTCTGCTGTGACTTGAAACGAATCCGACTTGTCTGAACTCTCCTGGGCAGTAGGATCTGTAGAACCGAGTGGCGTCACTTTCCCCTGAGATTGCGTCTCTTTTCCTGAACAATTTCTCTTCCACACAATAAAGTCTTTTGACGTGATCACTGGGCAGAGGAGCCAGCTTTTTAGTCTGGATTCTGAATCCATCTGAAAGCAGGTGGAATATAACTGGTCCTACTCCCCTGACCAATGTGTCATGCCAGCAGGAGTAATACGCTGGCAAATCAAGATGACCATTTCAGCAGGCCCCACACAGCTGGCTATTGTGCAGTCCAGATGGCATACATCTTGCCATTGCACATCTGTGCAGTTCCACCTACCTCCTAGGACAACAAACTCTGCTCTGCTGAGGCCTGAGCTGGCATCTCTAATTCCCAACTCTGTTAGTCACTCACTGCGGGCCACCCCTGCCACTCTGCATGAGATTTGCCTATTAGTCAGGTCAGACCAGATGATCTAATGGTCCCTTCTGGCTTAACAGTCTAGAAGATGCTGAATTAGGGAGACCAGACAGCAAGTGTGAACAATTGGGATGGGAGTGGGGGGTAATAGAAGCCTATAAAAGAAAAAGCCCCAAATATTGGGACTGTCCCTATAAAATTGGGACATCTGGTCACCCTGTGCTGAATCCATGTAGGCCTTACTTCCCACTTCCACCAAACTGCCCTGTACAATGTTCCTGCTCTCCTTTTAAACAATGCTCGTCTCCTGCCCCACATTTAGCTGGCTGGGCTGAGCTCCTATCATAAGCCTCTTTCCCAAATCTGGACCTTAGCGTCCAAAATCTGGGTGCTTAGCATGAACCTCCAAGCTTAATTACCAGCTTGGATCTTATCTCGCTGCCACCAACCAAACTGGAACGTAGGCTTTTATGCTGAAGGGTCCTCAGGCAGGCCACCCTCTAGAGGGAGATCATGGCTGGGCTCTAGGGATAACTACAGAGATCAGAGGTTTGTCTAAGAGGTTTTCCTCTTAGGAATCCTGGTTATGCCTGTATTACTGCTTATATACTGCCTGCTCGCCAGTGAAGCTGGCGGCTCTAATTGGCAGGAGCTGAACGGGACCTTGGGGCCTGGTCCTTTGCAGAAATTTTAACCTTTCTATCTGACTTGGGCTTAGGAACAGTTCACCCAGCACCTGCGCACTCCAGAGCCTTTTCAGGACCCATGTGCTTGTAGTTCCATTTGTTCCTGTCAACAGCTTCACTGTCTTGTGTCGCGAGCGGTGTGTCACTTTGGAGGGTGGGAATTTCCCCACTCTTTCGTGGGTGACGTTCCACTTAGCTGGGTGCGAAGAGAATCGGGTCCCTACTTATGGAAGTAGTTGCTGTTTCCCCAGCAGTGGCTGTTCATGCTGCAGGATCTCGGGCTGTGCTTTCCCTGGACTTCTGTTTTCTCGCAGGCTGCACAGTGGGGCTTGCTTCCGCTGTCGATTAGAAGCAGTGCCTGTGCACAGCTATCAGACCCCAGTTGCTCTCCCAGGACGAGCCGCCTCCTGCTCTTTTGTGCTGCTGCCCAGCAGCCCCTTCCTGTGCCTGCTCCGCCCTCTCTGCCCCGGATGCTGCTAGAATGCAGCTGGTCGTCGCGCGGCTGGCGGGGCAGCTCGGTGTTCCTTCCCGCTGGGGTGTTCTGTGGCCTGCTGAGATCCCCTCTACCCCACTTGTCGGGTCACATCTGTCCCTGCACAGCCTGCGAGCCAGGTTCTGCAAAGGGTGCCTGCGGCCCAATGGGTGCATCTCTCGCTAACTGGAACGTAGGCTTTTATGCTGAAGGGTCCTCAGGCAGGCCACCCTCTAGAGGGAGATCATGGCTGGGCTCTAGGGATAACTACAGAGATCAGAGGTTTGTCTAAGAGGTTTTCCTCTTAGGAATCCTGGTTATGCCTGTATTACTGCTTATATACTGCCTGCTCGCCAGTGAAGCTGGCGGCTCTAATTGGCAGGAGCTGAACGGGACCTTGGGGCCTGGTCCTTTGCAGAAATTTTAACCTTTCTATCTGACTTGGGCTTAGGAACAGTTCACCCAGCACCTGCGCACTCCAGAGCCTTTTCAGGACCCATGTGCTTGTAGTTCCATTTGTTCCTGTCAACAGCTTCACTGTCTTGTGTCGCGAGCGGTGTGTCACTTTGGAGGGTGGGAATTTCCCCACTCTTTCGTGGGTGACGTTCCACTTAGCTGGGTGCGAAGAGAATCGGGTCCCTACTTATGGAAGTAGTTGCTGTTTCCCCAGCAGTGGCTGTTCATGCTGCAGGATCTCGGGCTGTGCTTTCCCTGGACTTCTGTTTTCTCGCAGGCTGCACAGTGGGGCTTGCTTCCGCTGTCGATTAGAAGCAGTGCCTGTGCACAGCTATCAGACCCCAGTTGCTCTCCCAGGACGAGCCGCCTCCTGCTCTTTTGTGCTGCTGCCCAGCAGCCCCTTCCTGTGCCTGCTCCGCCCTCTCTGCCCCGGATGCTGCTAGAATGCAGCTGGTCGTCGCGCGGCTGGCGGGGCAGCTCGGTGTTCCTTCCCGCTGGGGTGTTCTGTGGCCTGCTGAGATCCCCTCTACCCCACTTGTCGGGTCACATCTGTCCCTGCACAGCCTGCGAGCCAGGTTCTGCAAAGGGTGCCTGCGGCCCAATGGGTGCATCTCTCGCT
>NC_133778.1:5677844-5681797 GCF_003597395.2 Chelonoidis abingdonii
TGGTTTTGAGCTATCTGGGATGTGGGTGATGGATTCTGCCTGACAGGTCTATGCTGGAGGCAGGGCTGATTCACTTCCCAGAGCCAGATCAGTGCATAGACAAACTATAGACTCAGGCCTGAACTGAGACTAACTTATGTGGCAATGTCTGCCTGGGGTCTGGCCCACTCTTGAAAGGCTTTGCCCCCATGGATTATTCCAGAATCTCCCCTCCACCGCAGGAGAAACAAGCTGTCCCAGTAAAAGTGCAGCTCTGCTGTGTATTGGCACTCCAGGCTTGGTGCAGGCACAGGTGTGTTACATAGGGGTCACACCCCCTGATCCAGCCATGCTGGCAGAAGGCTGTAGTGTAGACCTGGCTTGAGCCAGCAGCTGGCCAGAAACAACCACCTTGAGAGGTGTGAACTGCCCCATGCCTCTAAATGTGTCTTCACAACAAAAC
The DNA here is from genome assembly GCF_003597395.2 of Chelonoidis abingdonii. Classification (NCBI taxonomy): domain Eukaryota; kingdom Metazoa; phylum Chordata; order Testudines; family Testudinidae; genus Chelonoidis; species Chelonoidis abingdonii. The sequence continues at coordinate 5,678,287 of NC_133778.1, forward strand.
CCACTGCAAGGGGGGCTAATATTGCTACCCAAGCAGGAGGGGAAGAGAGAAGCATGCTTAGCCCACCATCAAAACAGATACACTCTGGCTCCTTGGGAAAATACATCAGGGGGATGGGGGCGCCTGACATGCCTGTGTGACACATCCAGGACCAAGCCTGCACACTGCTAGGAGCTGTCCTAACCTCAACACAGGTGATGGGAGGTTCCCCTTTCTCCATGTGGTGCTAAGTGCACTTGTCTGTAGTGCTTGAGTTCATGTCTGATGTTAATAGCAAGGTGCCTCCCCTCTTGCTGTATCTCAACAGAGGCCAGTGATGGCCTCTGAATTCCCTATACTCTGACATAGGGAAGCAAGCTGGGAAGGTTTCTGGACTCTCTGTCTAGAGGAGAAGCTTGTATACAATTGACACCTTTGCAAAGCAATGAAGCTCAAAACCAGCTGCAAGATACAGCACCTCAGTGTAGAAGTGTGGCCGTTTGTCAGTAACTAATTGCGGTGCACCCACCACCATGCAAGCAAAGTTACTAGGTTCAGCCCCAGCTGAGTCAATGTGGCAGACTTCAGCCACAGAAATCTGTAACGGTTCCCCCAGGCTGAGTCTGTCTGGGGTGGGATGATGAATATTAGCAACAGCATGAGTTTAGCGGTGAGATCATGTGACGTGCTGTAAGCACATGTGTACAGGAGGATGACTTCACCCTCCTGAAATAGCAGAGACTGGCTGGTGGCTGCTACAGCTGCAGTGAAATGAGCCCCTTCATTTCCCAAATGTGGTGTCATTGAACCAATTCACTGAGTCTTGAGCACTGGTTCTAGCAAATGCCCTGTAGACCCTCAGCTGTGACCCATTCCAGGGGTGTTTTCTCGCTGCATGTGCAATACTCCTGTCAACACTACAGCTCACCCTGGCTTTATCTTGCAGCATTGGCTGCAGTGTAAATACTGTAGCTCAGGTGGTAAAATGGCTTCAGTTAATCTGTTTTCACACGCTCATGATCCTGTGCCTTTTCAGATCAAGCTTTCCATGTGTCAAAGTTAGACTCAGGACTCACCGTTTGTCAGACCACTCTGTTTTATTAGCACAGCGCTCTGCTAATACACCCAGATAATGTGAGCACCATGCAAGACACAAACTCTTATTTATACAGATAAAAGGGCAAGCACTTAGCAAGATAACATCAGATTCTGCTTCCTTTAAGTTTACCTGGGCTAGGCATGCATATCTTATTTCCTTACTAACTATTACCGATCTTCTGTTTATGCCTAATGTTTCTTTTCCTGGCACCTGTATTTCAATATTCTTATTTCTGCTTAAAGGTACATACAACATTTCTTTAACCCTTTCTATTTTCACAATATAATTCATTCTACTTTCACAATCCCTCCTTTTGGTCAAGCGCACACCATGACCAACAATTACTGGGTTCCACAAATTAACCGTTCCTTATCTCTCTGTTCATCAGCGATATTCAAAATCATAATATTAGCACTCTGTTTTGGGGCAGTCACCTGGGTGACACAATTCTGGATACAACAGGAGAATAATTGAAAGCATATAAAAATCACTAAGATTCCAAACAGGATAGTTAGGGCTATCTGAAACAACCAGTTTTCTATGCCAGAGAAATTGAACAGGTTACTTAGCCACTTCCATAAAGAACTCGGCTCTACACGGGGAAGATATGCGATTTGTTCTAAGTGGCTAGCGCGATCTATTACCTCATTGGTGGTGGTTTCCAATGAGAGCACAGTACCCTCCTTTGGCCGCCAGCACTATGTTCAGTGCCTGACGGTTTTGGAGGGCCATCTGTCAGATCAATCCCGTTTCTTTGGCCAGGGCTCTTAAACTTTCTCCAGTTNCCAGCAAGTTACACACATGTAAATACCCCCAAAACAACATAAAAGCCTATATTGTTTTTCTACCTGTACTTACAAGTTGGACACAGAAGATTAGAAGAAGAAAGAAGCTTCTCATAGCTGAGAGACAGACAAAAGACCCAGAGTCCAAAACTTCCCTCCCTGACTTTTAAAAATCCGGTTTTCTGATTGGTCCTCTGGTCAGGTGTTTGGTTCCCTTTGTTAATCCTTTACAGGTAAAAGAAACATTAACCCTTAGCTATCTATTTATGACAGCTCCCCGCTGCTATCCTGCCATCTGCTGCCCACCGGCAGCCAGCCCTGAGTGCCCTGCTGCGCTACCTTACCTGAGAAACACTGCGAAGTAGGCCAGATCCGCTGCTGGTGAAAATCGGCATAGCGCCATTGGCTTCGGTGGGGCTACAAGGCCTCTGGAAAAGGGGGATACAAGTCGCGCACCACATTTGGCAGTGGGAACAATATGCAGCCGCTAGCACAGAATCAGAAATTAGGGTTGCCAGGTGTCTGGTTTTTGACCGGAAAGTCCAGTTGAAAAGGGAACCTGGCAGTGTTCAGTCAGATGTACTGCCCGGACACTAAAAGCCTGGTTACTGCTGGCCGGAGGGTAGTGACAGCCTGTTACCCAGCCCTGAAGTGGCAGCTCCTACAGCAGCACAAATGCACCAGTTTGGGCCGCAGGCAGCCCCTTTGCAGAACCTGGCTTGCAGGGCTGTGGCAGGAGACAGAGTGTGGGACCCCTGACAAGTGGGGTAAGGGGCTCTCAGCAGGCACAGAACATTCCCCAGGCGGGAAGGAACACGAGCTGCCCCGCCAGCCGGCGCTTACCCAGCTGCATTCTCAGGCAGCTCCGGGGCAGAGAGGGCTGGAGCAGGCAAGGAAGGGGGCTGCTGGGCAGGCAGCACAAAAGGAGGCAGGAGGCTGCTCTGTCCTCTGGGAGAGCAACTTGGGTGCTGATAGCTGTGCACAGGCCACTGCTTCTAATGACCATGGAGAGCCCCACTGTGCAGCCTGCGGGGAAACAGAAGTCCAGGGAGAAAGCACAGCCCTGAGCTCCTGCAGCATGAACAGCCACTGCTGGGGAAACAGCAACTACTACATAATTAGGGACCCGATTCTCCTTTCTCAACCCAGGGTAAGTGAGGAGTCACTCCACTGAAACGAGTGGGGGAAATTCTCCACCTCCAAAAGTGACACACAGCCTTGCACACAGTGAGGCTGTTGGGCAGGAAGCAAATGGAACTACAGCACAGGGTCTGAGAAGGCTTCTGGAGTGCGTCAGTGCTGGGGTGAATGTATCTCATGCTCAATCAGATAGAAAAAGGGTTAAATTTCTGCAAAGGGAGCCAGGCCCCAGAGGTCCCGTTCAGCCTGCCAATTAGAGGCAGCCAGCTTCCAGCTGGGCTTAGCAGGGCAGGTATTTAAGCAGTAATAGGCAGTAGCCTAGGAGTTCCTAAGAGGAAAACCTCTTAGACAAACCTCTGGATTCTCTGAGTGACCTAGAGCCCAGCCAGTGATCTGCTCCTGCTAGAGGGTGGCCTGTCTCCTGAGGACCCTTTCAGATAAGCCTCTACGTTCCCTTTTGGTTTTGAGCTATCTGGGATGTGGGTGATGGATTCTGCCTGACAGGTCT
>NC_133778.1:5681897-5705509 GCF_003597395.2 Chelonoidis abingdonii
CTGCTCGACAGGTGTTCACTTGTCAAGAATGTTTAGTCTCCTATCATGCTATGTGACATCAAACTATGGCATTATGAAGCACCACAGATGCAAGACTACTTAATGGCACTGCTTGCACTATGGAAGGTGAGGCTCTTTTTGGAGTCCTAGGTGTGAACATTATGGGATTAAATATGCATACTCTATATATTTTTGGTCCACTGGTTTACAATTGCATAATATCTGTCACATTGTATGTATGTAAGTGTCGTGGAAAAGTTTGGTTTGCTGCATGTCGTTACTGCTATTTGTAATGCATGTATCAATTGTTCTAATGAGTTATGAATGTTGAGCTGCTTACTTGATATTTTCAGATGTGCTGCTCCTGGGTAACGCTCACAAGGTAGTTGACATCAGCGCCCGAATTGTGAGTGACATTACCTCGTTAAGCCCAATTAAGTAAAACAATGGGTCACAGAAAGAAGCTCACTCACTCGGTGCGGGCCTTCTCGGGGACCTTTTGGCCTGAATAAGGACAATGGCTCACTACTGACTTCATCAAAGTGCACATTGGCATTGTGGCCAGTTCATGTGAGATGGACTCAGTGTACCAGAAGAGCATCTCACATGTACAGAAAGATTAAGAGACTCTGGAACATTCTCATTTTTGCTCTTCCTGCTCTGGATCTGGACTATGGTCTTACAGTAAAAGAGGCTTTCTAATTAATGGACTGATGACCTTTCAATCCATTTTGGATTTACCAGAGACTTCAGTTAAAGCCAGCAGTTATTATCACGGCTATAACCTGATCCAAGAAACTTGTCATGATATGTGTGTTCTTTGATATTCCTTATGACCATTTTAAAACTCTCCGTCTTATTTTTTCTTTAATAAACAAGCTTTAGTATTAGAATATCACTAAGGATTCGGCCAATTTCGTGTGACTATGGGGTAGATCGGTAATTCATTATTGACCTAGGATATGTGGCTGTCTTTGGCATCAGAAGACCCTTTGGTGGATGAAACCAGCATTTTAAATACCAATCCTCATTTAGTTCTAGTATCTGGTGGTGAACAGGGCCTGGATACCTAGGAGATGCATGTCTGGATTATTGTTGGCCAGATCTGTGGACACGAAGTTTACTTTTGTGGGCACATCTTATGAAGAATAACACCAGTTTAAGGTGTCTGCCTATTTCTCAAGCGTGTCTGAATCTGGCATTCCTCAGTGTGACATCACTGACGACATGGTGACACTAGGCTGAACTGAGGCTACCTCTACATTGCCTTCTGTCATTAACCTTTTATTGCTTAAAGGTGTGGGGAAAAACCACACTTCCACACGACAAAAGTCTCTAATGATGAAAGGTGGGTGTGGAAACAGCGCTATGTCGACGGGAGATGCTCTTCCGCTTGTGAAACTACCATCCCTCTCTAGGGGTTGGGTTTCTATTTTGTTGTCAGCGGGACTCTCTTCTTGCCAACAAAAAGCAGTAGCACAGTACATTCAGCGCAAGGCTTTAGCTGCAAATGAGCTGTGCCATGTCAAGTCTGCGCAGCGAGACACAGCCTAACAGTATGACCCAAGGCTGTGAACAAGAACATCGTGGCTTGGCGAACAGCAACACCAGGCATGCTAACACCTAATAAGCCAAATCCTGATCTCAGGGATTGTGGTCAAGAAACAACAATTCCTCATCTAACCTAGGTAACAAATTCCACAGAACATGGTACAGGAACGCCCAACCCGTCACTTTTACGGAGGGCTGACAGAATATGCATAAAGATGTTTATTTCAAACTAGAACGGTAGTAACGTGGTGAAGCACTGCGAAGTTGTAGCTACTAACAATATCTAGCAGCATAAGATGTAACTTGTTTGTATCCTATGTATCAAAGAGAGAGTGATTACTCTTTGTCCTGGTCGAAGGATTAGTGTTCATGTTCTGGTTGATGAACTGTACCTTGTTTGGAGCATTACTAGGGTATGGTTGCCCATAGGGTTACATGTACACTATTGTACTTGTAGTTGACATTTTAACCTGCGAGAGGCCATTGCCACTGAGCTAACCAGTGGCTATCTTAATCAAGGCACTGAGCTGTCGAATTCAGCCAACCTGGCACTTCTCCTGCTAGTGCAGAGCCCCTGAGAGCAAGAACGCAGGCACTGACACATTTCGCAGAGCTAGCACCACTCTGCGCACTAACAACATTTTAATAAGTTTGTGCACCCTGACCGCGGACAGACTTCTTCCAAAGATGAGCAGCAAGCTTCCAAGCTAGCGAATCCTCTCGATCTTCTAGCCAGTCTTCCCCAGGTTTTTTCGTTTTTTTTTTATCAGGCAAAAAGAAAGTGGGAACAATGGACGGAATTTGTAAGCACAATGGCAGAGACTAACCTTGAAGAAGAAGAACCAGTAGAACAGAGATATTGCAAAACCCTGCCCATGGCTGTTAATGGCTAAGAAACAACAACAAAACTGACAGGGCAATACAGACAAAAAAAAAAAAAAAGGAAAAATTATTAGTAACAGTAGCACAGAGCCCAGGAAAGCATTTTTCTGCTGGAGGGCAGCAAGCAATCCAGACACATGACATGTCAAGCAGCACGCGCAGAAGAGCAAAAAATTTGGAAACAGCTGTAGAGATCTTTGCAACAGAAGGAATTGCCACTCCCTTACTATCCATCCTGGCTGAGCAAACAGGTTTCCGGTACTCTGATTAAGTGCCTGATGGGTGGAACAGAAATGGAGCAAGGGCTGGCTGAGCAAATTAAGGGATGGCACCTGGGGATTCGGGAATGGAAGGAGAATGTAGAATGACCCAACCAGAGCCACTAGAAGCACGACGTAGAGGAGCCATTCACACTGCAGGCCAGCGTATGATGAGAGCTGTGTTCCAGGGTGACCGAAACCCGACTGGTGCGTCGTCAGAAGGGAGAGTGGCGCCACAGCAGAAGAAGTCACGCACTCTTTCCCTACTATCAGTAAGAGAGTGGGGAGGAAATGGAAAGGTCACAGAACTCATTAGAACAGGGGTGTTTTTTTTATTTTGATACCAGAAAGAGTGCATAAAGGATTTCAACAAAGTAAATCACCTGGAGTACGTGAGCCAACACAGGAATTAATGCACGTCAGAAAAACGCAGCCAGTACAGAGAGAAAAAACATTAGGCTGCAAACACGTAGCGAAAACTTTAAAATATGCATTGAAGTCCCAGAACTGGTCTAAACTGCAGAGAACCAGCAATCACATTGGCAGCGACAAGCAACAGGCACTGGGAGAACTATTCAGGTTTGTCGAGCAGGTAGGCACCCTCTTCTCTCAGATGTCCAGGAACAGAAACCAGGGGTACAGGTTTCCAGGCCGTTTGCTTTAACACAGAGCCCCACTCCTAGCGGGTAATACAGAACCTTTTTTGCTCAAATATTTTTCCTACTGGTTAGTTTCTCAGTAGGTCCCAACCTTTTCATCTGGTGGGAACAGATAAGGACATGGTGGAGGTCGAGATCTGCCGACAGGCTTGCAGAATGCGCCAATTTCAGGTGGCATTTCACCAGCAACACCTCCCGACGCTGCTTTCAGTGGCAAGCGGCATCATTTGAGAGGTGTCGCTGCCAAATTCCGCGAATTTTGGCCGCATTTTCGGCGTTGTCAACTGCCGAGCCAGGATGCGGAAGCATTTAGATGCCCTGCAGCCCATGGGCGCCGTGAGCACCCATTGGGACCTTGCTTTATATCCTCTCAGCCCACCCCCCCCCCCCCCCCCCCCCCCCCCCACACCCCCCCCCCCACCCCCCCCCCCCCCCCTCCCGTATTGCCAGCTCATGCTGCTGTCTGACTTTAAAATGACCATCACAAGAATTAATGAACCTACTCTTGGCTATGTCTCCTCCCTTCCTTATTGCGCTCACCTGCTCGCTTCCTTGCTTTTTGCCCTCTTGTTTCGCAAAGTTTAGAGTTATACAGACCCCGTCGAAGTGAAGAACGGCGCAACTAAAACATCACTAATACTTAAGTGGTACTGTTACTTAAATAAGTCCAGTAAAGTACTATTCTTAACGTTCCGATGGCACAGCTGAAGAAACTAACCTTTTTTCCAGATTTGGTTGCTAAAGCAACAGAAATGATGAACTTCTGCCTTAATGGCCGTTAGCCTTCTCCTTAAACATATGACAATGTTAGGATTTTTTCACCCTTATGGTTTGCAAATTTGAGAACAAGTGCCTTAAAGTCACACAATATAACGTCAGGATCGCTGCTATTAAGGTTCAAATTAAATTATACCACCCAGTGGGACAATATTGATAGCAGTTTTTTACCTCATATCTTTAGTTAAACCTTTTATCATAGATAAACTTTTTCTTTTAAATGTTCAATCTTTTGTTTATTCATTTGTTTTCTTAAATATTGCAATTGGCATAAATAACCTTAAGCACTATAAGGCCTTTATGTCTGTTTCTCTCCCGATACACTGCCACAGCAGTGGCGCAGACTATCAACAGCTGACAGGTAAATCTTGACAAAAGTCAGGTGCTTTATTTTCCATGATTCTGATGTGGTTTGCTATCAGAACCCATGATGGCAGTTAAGAGGGACAGAAAACAAAATCTGATAATAGATTCTCATCCTATGTTTGCTAACGGCACGGAAACGTTGTCATCAATCTGTAGCCGGAGCATTTAACCCACACTCTCTGCTCCTTTCACCGATACATAGGAGAACATAGATAGTGTAGGCGAATGCATTCCGTTATGGTCCCTCCAAGAAATAAGGTGTAGGCAAAGGCATTCTTCACTAGGGACACAGGACAAATAGCTACAAGCTATCTAAAAGGATATATAGTTTAATAAATCAAGATATTTGATCACAATTATCCTTCAAATGGCAACAATAACATGGAATTGTGAACCATCTTAGTGTTCGAGTTAATTAACAAAGAATCAAGGGCTGTAAAATAGTGCCATTAGAAAATTTGTTTCAACAGATTTAGATGAAAGCAGAATTGAATCACGAGTTTAGATGTGAATATACTATACTAATAATTCGATAGTGTGGACGAATAACAAGACATAAAAGACAATGAGCGCAGAATATAACGGGAGTTCAATCAAAGTTATTCAAAGCTCATGATGAAATTCCTCATCACCAAGAACTAATCTGTTATTCGCAACTCTCAACGTAGATACGCTACAATGCAAAAATCTTTCATTAGTTGACGCACACAGACGTCGAGCGTCGACTACCAAGGAACATTGATTTAATTCTATCTGTTACTCTACTCCGTCGCCACTCCACTCCTCATTCTGTAAGCAGCACACAGATATGCTGGGACACATTCTTATACCCATCCTGGTCTTATGATTAGCCTTATTTATGGATCTTTTTCCTCGACCTACTATGAATCTTTAATCCAGTTCTCTTATTAAACACTTGTATAGTCTAGCCTTTCAGGAATCTCGCCCTCACGGCTAAGGAGTTATCCACAAGTATTGACTCCTTTAAGCACGCTTAAGATGATTCTTGAGTCCCCAGATATCACCACATCCCAGGCAGGGCCGCCTGCAGTATCTTGAAAAGGGTTAGTTGCCGCATCATTTTCCGTGTGTCAGAAAGACAAATTTCCTCTGTTTATTTGTGGTTTCAGAATAACGTTTGACCTGGGGAAACCTAATATAATACTGATCATTTTTGGTGACCCTTTCATTCTTGTAATTATCGTTTAACAGGGGCAGTAGGATAAATGAACTTTTTTCGCGCTTATCCCTTTCTTAACTATCCACTCACTGATGATTTTTATACCCTCTATCACTATCAGGCGACCCCCTTAGATCTCCTCTTTTTCGCAGCTTAAAGACTTCAGACCTCTGGCTCTATCCTTTCTCTCAATATGGACCCTCTCCTAAGCACACCTAAATCATTTTAGTCCTGGCCTATTTCTGACCCCTTAATACTTGAGTATTGCAGAGGAATATCATTTGTTTTAAGTGAGTGACGAACCACATCCGTACACTAGTATTCGAGATGGTGGTGGCACCGTACCATGGACTATTGATCATAAGCGGGCAATCAAGTAGTCTTCCAGTCCTTATTTCCATATCTTAATATTTTAATGATTAAGCTACACGTTTGCAGCCGTATTGCTTATTGACCGTTTTGCACTGCACACGTTGCGCTATGGACATTTCTTCTCGAGACCTATTGCAGCAGAAAGACTCCAAGGAACCTTTTTTTCGTGACTGTATCTGGTGGGAACGCTCATTTAGCCAGCTTCAATATGCTGTAACTGTATGATTTTGAGGGTTGTTATTTTTTATCCATGTGTTACTTTAAAAATTTTATCAGCATTAAAATTTAAACTTTGGCCTTGTTTGTTAGATAGTGCATTTTACCCATCAACTAATAGTTTTGTGAGAATTACTTTTCAAGATATATAACATACTCTACATCTGGCTTTTTTGGTAATTCATAATTGTCGGCAGTGGGAATTTGGAGTGATCACTCTGCAAAACTTTGCCACCTAATCTTGGTTATACTCTTCCCAGAATACATGTTGTAATGACTATGAAATATTGATTGGTCTCATAGTCGAGTCTGACCATATAGTTAGGAGAACAAACCAAGTGTGGTTAACCCCATCTCATTTCTGAGAAAGTTTCACGGATCATAATTGCCTACTCATTTGTCCTCCTGTTGTATCGTATAGCAGGTTCTCAGTCAAATGAAATGGGACTCCTTACCTCTATAATCCTCTAGATGCGACGAGCTTAAGTGATTACGCTGATAAAGAACGCACTTTGGGTGATGGAGGCTTGTACCAAAGGTCAAGGAAGATTTCCATTTGCAGGGAAGATTACTTCTTTATCGCTCACTGGATTCCCTTGTCCAATGTTGTTGACCCCCTTATTCAAGAACTCTAATTAAGTATAGCTAAGACACTCGATCCCCCCTATCTCTGACTCCCTCTACAGATAGTGTGTATATTCCTATGTCGTGACGAATTTTACTTCTTTAAGCTATTTAATTTGCCCAATGCAGCACGTACTGGCAGTCAAGACCAACAGGATCCATCTAGGATCCAGTATCTGCACTCTCACCAGCAGTGGCAATAGCCAGGCGCGCCCAGAAGGTACCGAGTGTTGAGACGTGAACACCTTAAACCAGGTCATTGTAATTTGCCCGTGCGAAAAGTCATCGTACATTTATGAAGCTCCTCCTCTCTAGAATTCACATTTTGGCCTTCAACATTAGCTTCACTTTACTCCATGTTCACCTTGGATCAAACACCGAGGCTAGCGCACCATTCTTTATGGTCCAGAATGACCTGGCGATTTCAAGTGAACAGTAGTTACAACCATATTAGTTTAATCAGATTCTGTGAAGCGTCACCTTTTAGTCTCTCCTTCAGACTCTCTAGGATGTATTGTATCAAATCTGCCTATTCTTCTCATTTACGTGATCCCAGAGTCAGACCCATCCTCTACTTGGATTTATCTATCGTTGTTGCCTGAGCCGTTTCCTCATGATTTCGCTATACCATTACAGAGGCCGGATGCAAGGTTGGCTGAATTTCCCACAAGATGACCTCTGCTAGCACCTCCTCCAGCTCGTTGTGTGGAAAGACGCAGAAGGCAGAATTCTAGAACTCCTACTTCTTAGGTTTCTCTTCGCTGTGCATTTCAAACTACCTGATCTTTTTGACAGTCTAGCATATCACTATTTATGTTCCTATTATACTCGATTATCATCGCGGGTGCACCGCCCTTCGACCTATGTCGTCTTGTGGTTTGGCATTAAGGCTTCCTGCTTGATGTACTTAAACGGGTATTCTAATTACCACCTTTGGAGTATGCTTTTCCGCTGGGTACCGTTACTATCAAGAATGTCTCTATGGCTCTTTCTATTATTTTGCCTCTTGCAATATCTTCAATGGCTCCAGTTAGTTTTCATGCCTCACATTCCTTTCTACTTTACCTCACTAGGATAATTGACTATCCATCTATCTTTTAACGAGATAGTCTTGTTATCTATCTCGAACTGCTTTCTATTTACATAACACGGTTGTTATCAGCATACTCTCTCGGTGAGGCTTCTTCATTTCTTCCTCATCATGTTGTTATTTCTCCTCTCCTCTCGGCTGGTACGATCTCTCTTTTGTAACTACATTGCGTAGAACTGATGTGACTGATATTCTTGTCTTTTCTTTATGGCTTTAAATCCTATTCGTCATTTATTGTGCGTATTAAAAACGCCGCTCCCTCCTCAGCAAGTGCCCTACCTGCTAGGGCATTTTACACTATTAGTCATATGTCGCTATCTTTTTTCTATATATACTGACTCTATTAAATATAACCTCTCCATTTTGTATCTGTCGTTAGAATTATTAGCTCTCTCTTTTTGTGAGATTAATATGATCCAGTGGATGTGTGCTACTACTTCAATGCTTATCCTGTACTCTCACCACAGAGGATATGTTAGTGACTGCTTGTAGGATTGTGTTAATTTGGCTCATTTTTCAAGCAGGTCCTGCTTGTTACCTCTTTGACCAGCTCCGCGGCCTCCACTCAGGATACAATTTAGAGTCTGCCCCTCCCCCTTGAGGTACCTTTACCAGCATGGGCTCATGAAGCAGTTCATTAAGTATTTGAAAGGAAATGTTATCTCGCAATTTTCTGTCCTGCAAGTTTGGAAATGCTTTTTTTCCCAATCAATTTGGGGTAATGAATCCCGTGTACCAGATGGATTTATATAAAAGGGGCAATAATAATATTCTCGATCTAATTCATCTATCTCTTTTTATGATTAACCTAATCATCCGTTTGCTTCTTGACCCCTCTGCAATGCCAACAAAACAAAAAGAACCCACACACATGGACATTCAGGAGACCTATCCACGTATACTCCAAGACTTTTCCTGCTGAGTTGTAGCTATTTAGCCCCATCATATGTATGTACCGCTATTTGGGGTTATTTTATTCATTGTTGCATTACTTTACATTCATCCACAATTAAATAGGTATTTGCATTTTGTGCCCAATCACTTATAGTTCTGGGTTGTAGAGCATATAATCTTTTGATTTGAGATCTGTTCCTGATTTTCCACAACCGATTAGGCATTCTTCTGCTATTTCATTTTCCGTGATTTCCTGTCTCTGTCGTCAAGGTGGCTCACGCTTACATCATTGAGCTTGAAGTATTTATCACCGAAGTGTTTATATCAAATTTTCTGTCAAAGACTTTTATTGGGGAGCCCTTCTGCAATTCTTGTTCATCTCTTCTTTTACCTCCCTTCTCTCCTTTCTCCAGATCCGCAATTTGGTATGAATAAATTGAATAATCGGTCCATACGACTGCCCTTTGGCGGGGTTACAGTCCATTAGTTTACCCCTTGTTCAGTTGTGGGGACCGACTGATTGAGGAATTTATTCAATTGAATCTCTCAATATCATCAAATTTGTATCCTCCGCATATTGTCTCTATTTATATATCGAAGCAGTTCTACTCAGCATACAAATCGCAGTAGATAGGTGACTCTTGCTCGCTATATTGACTTCACGCGGAATATCAGCAGGACGTTTAAAATTATTCGTAGAAACGCGCTAATTAGGTGTGGCGGGGAGGAGGTTTACCTTAAGTCATATATACCCGCGCTTATTTGATCTGGGGAAGCAAATATCTCAGCTTCAACGCGACTATGATACTGCAGGGAGTTATTATCTTCTTCCTACTCTTTTAAGTGATCACTATGGGTCTTGTTGGACCCTTAAGTGAGCTCTAGAAGACTATGAGTTCGCTGTTGAAGCCCCACGGTGAGATTTCCACATTGCTACTAGGATTTACTCCTGCAGTGACCAGAGCTGTGGGAGTTGATCGGTATTCGAAGATGCATAAACTCATAGTATCATGGGGTATGCCTGCTTGTGAAATTTTCTAGCTGTCCTCTCCGCGCTAGTTCCACTACATCCCTTTTGTATGGTATATCACATTCTTACAGCTATCCACACTTGTGTGTATATATTTTATGTTTCAAAAAGGGGAGCTATACAAATTGAGTAGTTGAGTCTCTTTAGAATAAGTTTAATCAGATAACATTGCTACTATAGCCTCATGCCTTGTCCATGCTGCTGATTTGACTCTCGCCTGTTATAAGAATCACCCTCATAGAATCATCATCAACTGTGCACCTGCTCTTTTACTCAATTTAAGATAATCGGCGCTCAGTAAAGATAACCTTATAAGGTAGCAAACATCCTCTCAGTCCCTTGAACAACCGTGTAAAGAAGGCGAGTGTGAGCACGCATAAAGAAGCCTCCTCTTTTTATAGTGGGAGAAGTGCAAGTATCTAAGTGAGAGCTCGTAATTATGAAATGTGAAGATAGAACTCTCCTGCCACATACTCTTGCAAATGTCCTATTCATATGGAAAAAGTCTCATATATGCAGGTAACTGGAAGACTGTTGTGCTGGAAGAACTCCAAATGGTGGTTATAACATGTTATAAATCAGAAGCCAGGATGTGCCCTGCAAACATTAATACCGAGTGACGGCCCCTAGGTCTGATCGATGGTGCATGCGAGCTTAAAGGTGTGGTAGTTCTATAGGCAGTCGAACCACTAGTGTTCTAATTTTACTTCTGTACCTTCTGCTCGTCACAGTCTTGTGTATCGTCTAGGAGGATTCTTCCATCTCGAGCTGTCGTTTTTGCTACGCTACAATTAACAAAGTCCTCGGGAGAACTTGTCACAGCTACAGGTTGTATAGGTAGGAATTCTCTCTACCTGAGAGAGCAGTACATCCTGCCTCGAGCCCCAGTGGCATTCACCAGAGTTTCTAAAGAACTCGCAAATGTGAATTTGCATCAACTAAATTAACTAAAGTTGTAACTGTCCTTTTAAATCGGGCCTTCAGCGTAACCAGTGACTGGAACGTTAAGGCTTTAATTAAACGCCAACTAGTTATAAAAGGGGCTCTAGAGGTAGAATTTTTCCGACGACAGATCTACAGACGGTACGATCTAGACATCAGTACGTGGGGCAACATAACAGATAGTTAAGAATAAAATTGTCAGGCACAATCAGGCATAAACCATAATGTTGGCGAATTGTAACTATCGTTCTGTAAAGGGAATTCGTGGGTCCTCTAAGAATTATTGAGTTCTTTGAAGGGTCAACAAAACTGTGGACAAGGGAACCAGTGGACATAGCTATGACTGTACTTAGAATTCCAGACAAACCCTTTGATCTTAAGGTTCCTACTCTAAAAGGCCTTAACGTAGATTAAGCTTGTCATGGGTAAAAGGCAAGGTTCCCTTTCCATATTGTACTGAGACTGTTTAAATGGACAGGGAAACAAGATAGGACTTAATGGTAAATTCTGAGATGAGAGGGGTAACTAATGAGTGATTCCCAGGGTACAGTTCGCTTAGGGACCCTCTATTCTCAATTATATCCTAATATGAGTCTGGAGAAAGACTTCCGTGAACGTGAGGTGGAAGTGCAGTTCGCATACAAACACTCAGTAGTTAGACCAGCAGATGTTGAGAACTTCGCAAAAAGATCTCCACAAAACTAGTTGATTGGCAACACAATGGGCCAACATTAATTTTTGGTGGGCCATAAATGCTAAAGTCAATGGCACAATTGGAAAAACCCAACTATACATTACATAGATGGGGGCTAAGATAGCTACAACCAGTCAGGAAAACAAGGTTTTTTGGAGTCTCGTGAAGGTCTCTTGAGTATGTCCATCAGGTGTGCAGGGCTGGTCACAAAAAGCAAACGGGAATCGCTTTAGGATTTTCTAAAAAATGAGGATTAGAGATTAAGGAATAGGAATTATAATTTTAATATTGCGGTTATATAAATCCATGGTACGGCCCAATCTCGGTATATATACGTGTACAATGTGTTGGTGTCACGAGTGCCTCAACTAATAGAATGTTCTAGCACAGAGATAAGGTTCTCAGAAAGGGAACTAAATGCATTATGGGTTTGGAGAGGGTCTCCATATGAAAAGCATAATAGAGGATAAGTTTCTCTTCAGCTGCAAAAGAGTGAGACTAGGGGGAAGAATGATTAGAGGTTATATAAATCATGGTGATGTAGAAAAGTGAGTAAGGAAAATTTTTTACTGTATGTCCACGATAATAGCATGCAACTCGGGCTTCACCATGAAATTTAATTAAGGCAGCAGGTTGACAAATTAAAAAGCGAATTCTTTCACTTTCATCACTCAGCGCATACACTCAACTGTGGATACTCCTTGCCTGCGGAGATTCTTGCAAGGCTAGCCTCATTCTCCGTTGTTAAAAGGCAGAACTGGATAAATTCATTACGGTGGTGGACAGTCCAATAAATTGGCTCATTTAGCCAGAGATGGGTAAAGAATGGTTTCCCCATGTCCCTAGCCTCTGTTTGTCAGAGGATGGAGATGGATGGCAGGAGAGAGATCACTTGATCATTGCCTGTTAGGTTCACTCCCTCTGGGGCGCCTGGCATTGGCCACTGTCGGTAGACAGATACTGGACTAGATGGACCTTTGGTCTGACCCAGTACGGCCATTCTTATGTTCTTGTATCAACTATTGATATAAAATCCCTCAAACTTTTCCACTTTTCTCTAATTTGTGACAAATTCCTCATATTTTCCCCTTTTTCTTTTTAATTACTGAACACTAATGTCACATTTCAGATTTTGCCATTTCCAGGTAATTATCAATTATTGATTTTAAAAAATCCTTTCCAGCTTGTAGGTATTCCCTGTGTTTTCCATGTGAAGTGCCTTCTCCTTTTTTGGAGGGACCCTGTTGCCCTGAGTCATTCTCTACAGTGGAGGTTGCAGAGGGGTTAAATTCCCCAGTGATCAACTTCCCGCCTTACATTTGAGAATCATTTGTTTCCCTCTATCTCCACAGGGTTGCTGATCAGAATGACTAGCCCTATTTCAGATACTGTGCGGCCCTGCCTGGGATGTGTGTATCGGGGAACTAAGATAAGGCATTAAGTGCTTAAAGTTATTTAGGCAATGCATTTTAGAAACAAATGAATAAACAAAAGATTTGAACATTTAAAGAAGAAAGTTATCTTATTAAAAGTTTTAACTAATAAGAATGGGTAAAAATGCTATCAAGTTATTTGTCCACTTTGTTGTATTAATTTAATGAACTTAATGCAGTTGACATGACTTTGTGTACTTTTAAGGATGCTGTTCTATGGAACCAAGGAAAACCTACATTTCATATGTTAGGGGCTAGGATTAGAAGCAGAGTTATCATTTCTGTTGCTTAGCAACCACATCTGGAAAAAAGTTAGTTTCTTCAGCTGTTGCATTCCGGAAGCGTTAGAATAGTTACTTTACTGGACTTATTTAAGTAAAGTTACCACCTTAAGTATTTTAGTGATGTTTTTAGTTGCGCCGTTTCTTCCTCCGACGGGGATTTCTGTAATAACTCTAACTTTGAAAACAAAGAGGGCAAAAGCAAGGAGCGAGCAGGTGGAGCGCAATATAGGAAGGGAGGGAGACATGAGCCAAGAGAGGTTCATTAATTCTGTGTGGTCATTTTAAAGTACAGACAGCAGCAGTGAGCTTGGCAAACTGAGAGGGGATATAAAGCAGGGGTCCCCAATGCGGTGCCCACGGGCGCCATGGTGCCTGCAGGGGCATCTAAATGCTTCCGCATCCTGGCCGGCAGTTGAGCATCCGCCGAAATGCCGCCAAAATTAAGCGGAATTTTGGCAGCGACACCTCTCAATGATGCCGCTTGCCACTGACAAGCAGCATCATCGAGAGGTGTTGCTGCTGAAATGCCACCGAAATTGGGCAGCATTTCTGCAGCATTTCGGCAGATGCTCGACCTCCACCATGGTCCTTCATCTGGTGCCCACCAGATGAAAAGGTTGGGACCACTGAGGAAAACTTAACCAGTATGTGAAAATATTTGAGCAAAAAGGTTCTGTAATTAGCCCTGCGTAGGGAGTGGGGCTCTGTGGGTTAAAGCAAAGGGCTGGAAACCTGTACCCCTGGTTTTGTTCCTGGCTCTGGGAGGAGAGGAGGGGTTGCTACCTGCTTCCACAAAACCTGAATATGTTCTCCCAGTGCCTGTTGCTTTTGTCTGCCTGCCAAATGGATTGCTGGGGTTCCCTGCTGCAGTTAGCCAGTTCTGGGGAGCTTCATGCATATTTTAAAGATTTTTAGCCTGTGTTTGCCAGCCTAAATTTTTTTCCTCTTACTGGCTGCGTTTTTCTGACGATGCATTAATTCCTGGTGTTGGCTCACGTACTCCAGGTGTTTTACTTTGAAATCCTTTTTTATCCACTCTTCTGTGATCAAAAGCAGCCCCTGTTGCCTAATGAGTTCTGTGACCTGTTCCATTTCCTCCTCCATCTTCTTTACTGATGTAGGGAAAGTATGTTTGCTGACTTCTACCTGCTGTGCGCTCACTTCTCCCTTCTGACAAGGCACCAGTCTGGGTTTCGGTTTCACTGGAACACAGCTCTCATCATACGGTGCTGGCTGCAGTGTGATGGCCCCTACGCGTGGGCTGCTTAGTGGCTCTTGGTTTGGGTCATTCTACATTTCTCCATTCCATTCCATCCCAGGTTCCATCCCTTAATTTTGCTCAGGCCACCCTTCTCCATTTCTGTTCCCACCCATCAGGCACTATCTAAGTACCCGGAACCTGTTGTTGCTCACCAGGATGGATAGTAAGGGATGGCAATTCTCTTTTTTGCAGATTCTCTACAGCTGTTTCCAATTTTTTGCTCTCTTGCTCTGCTTGCTATGACATGTCATGTGTCTGGATTGCTTGCTGCCCTGCCAGCAGAGCTGGTGCTTTCCTGGGCTCTGTTGCTTCTGTTACTTCTTTTTTCTCTTTTTTTTTTTTTTTTCTCTTCAAGGTTAGTCTCTGCCATTGTGCTTACAAATTCCGATCCCATTGTTACCCACTTTCTTTTTGCTGATAGCCCTACTTGGTGTCAAAACGCAGAAACTCTGGGGAAGATCTGGCTAGAAGATCGAGAGGATTCGCTAGTTGGAGCTTCTGCCATCTTTGGAGAAGTCAGTCCGCGTCCAGGTGCACAAAACATTCATTACAAACAGGGGTAGTGTTGTTAGTGCGCAGAGTGGTGCTCAGCTCTGCAAATGTGTCCAGTGCCTGCTGTTCTTGCTCCTCCAGGGTGCTCTGCACTAGCGGAGAGTTGCCAGCGTTGGCTGATATTCGAGCAGCTCAGTGCTCTTTGATTCAGAGGCCCTGGGTTAGCTCAGTGCAATGGCTCTCGGCAGGTTATAATGTCAACACAAGTACAATAGCTGTACATGTAACTCCTATTCGGGCACCAGTACCTAGTATGCTCCAACAAGTACGTTCCATCAACAGAACATGAACCTAATCCCTTGACCAGGACAAAGAGGTAGCACTTTCTCTCATTTATACATAGGATACAACAAGTTACATCTTATGCTTAAGAATTGTTAGTGCTACAACTTCGCCAGTGCTTCACCACGTTATACCTTCTAGTTTGAAATAAACCTTTTTGCATTATTCTTCACGCCCTCCTAAGATAAGGAGGGTGGTGCGGTCTGTACCATGTTCTGGGAATTTGTTTACCTAGTTAGATGAAAACTTTGGTTGTTCTTGTACCATCCTCTGAGATCAGGATTGTGCTTATGAGGTGTTAGCCAATGCCTGGTGTGTTGCTGTTCTGCCAAGGCCAGATGTTCTCTGGTTCACAGCCTTTGGTTCATACTGTTAGGCTGTGTCTACGCTGCGCAGCTGACAGTGGCACAGCCATGCAGCTAAAGCCTTGCCGCTGTAATGTATGCTGTGTAGCTGCTTTTTGTTGGCAGAAGAGAGCTCCCCTGACAACAAAATAGAACCACCCCTAGAGAGGGATGGTAGTTTCATCAGCGGGAGAGCATCTCCCGTCGACATAGCGCTGTCCACACCCACACTTTTCATCATTAGAACTTTTGTCGTGTGGAGTGTGGTTTTTTCCCCCACACCTTTAAGCAATAAAAGTTTTAATGACAGAAGTGCAATGTAGAGGTAGCCTCAGTTATGCCTAGTGTCACCATGTCTCAGTGAGTCACAGCTGAGGATGCCAGATTCAGGACAAACTGCTGAGAAATAGGGCAGACTCACCTAAACTGGTGGTTATTCTTCCATAAGATGTGCCCACAAAAGTAAACTTCTGTCTCATCATACTGGCCAACAATAAGTCAGAAATGCAGTCTCCTTAGGTATCCCAGCCCTGGTTTCACCACCCAGATACTAGACTAAATGATGAGTGGTTATTTAAAACTGGTTTCATCCACCAAAGGGTTCTTCTGATCCCCAAAGGACCAGCCACATACCTAGGTCAATATAGAATTCCGATCTTACCCAATAGTCACACCATTGCCAATCCTTTAGTATCTAATATCTAAAGGCTTGTTTATTAGAGAAAAGAAAGAAGAGAGAGTTAAAATGGTCAAAGGAATCAAATACACACAATCATTACAAAGTTCTTGGATCAGGTTTATAGCCGTGATAGAATAAACTGCTGGCTTATAATGTCTCTGGTAACATCCAAAAGATTGGAAGGTCATCAGTCCATTAATTAGAATGCTCCTTTTACTGTAAGACCATAGTCCAGCGATCAGAGCAGGAAAGAGGCAAAATGGAGATGTTTCCAGAGTCTCTTATGCTTTCTGTCATGTGGAGATGCTCTCGGTACAGAGTCCATTCTCACATGAACTGGCAACATGCCCTTGCATGCTTTGATGAGTCATAGTAGGAGCCATTGTCCTTATTCAGGCCAAAAGGTCCCAGGAAGGCCCACCGAGTGGAGGTGAGCTTCTTCTGTGACCCATTGTTTTACTTAATGGGCTCTCAACGTGAATGGTTCACTCACAATGTTCTGGGCAGACTGGATGTCAACTACCTTGTGAGCGTTACCCAGGAGCAAGCACATCTGAAATACAAGTATACAGTCAACATTCATAACTTCATGTAGAACAATGATACATGCATACAAATAGAGTAACGACATTCAGCAAACCACAACTTTTCCACTGACACCTTACATGACATACAATGTACGAGATTTATTGCAATTGCATAACAGTGGTACCAAAAATGATATATATGGCATATTTTAATCCCATAATGTCACACCTAGGACTCCAGAAAGGCCTTCACCTTCATGGGTGCAAGAGGCCATTAAGTAGTCTTTGCATTGTGGTGCTTCATAATGCCCATTTAGTTTTGATAGTCACAAGCATTGTATAGAGACTAAACACGTTCTTACAAGTTGAACACCTGTCTTGAGCAGTATTACCATACGGGTGAGCTAGTCTGGTTTCCTGCTCTGAATTTGTCAATGCGCAGCTGATGCCTACAGTCTTGGCCTAAAGCTGGTGCCTAGTCTACCAATGTCATGGGGGGACAGAAGATGCTGGCTGGATATGTACTTGGGCCTGGAGGACTGCATTCTGATCACAGACCATGATGACCTGAGCATGCAGTTTGTGCATGACCCCAACAATGTCCAAGGAGGTGGGTTGGGCTCCTGCTGGGGTGGTTCCAGGGGGGAGTGTTACCCACACAAAATTCTCTGTCGCTTGCACACTCTAGGGCTTCCACCTCTACCTAGTTCCTAGGGCTCAAGGCTTCCACCTCTAACTAGTTCCTAGGGCTCAAGATGTAACCCTCTTAATTTAGGCACCCACTCTTACCCTGTTCCTAGGGCTCAGGTGTAACCTTATACTCTAGGGCACCCACCCTTACCCTGTTCCTAGGGTTCAGGCGTAACCATGTCAATTTCGGCACCCATTCCCTCTGGGTTTAATGTAAACTGGAGTCCAAAAGGAAGTTCTTTGGGAAGCAATTCCAGGGCACAGTCCCATCAGAGCTACCAGACCTCAACACTGCCAATGACACTGTGCAAAAACTGGGATCCCCCAGATGGACCTGATCCTGACTGGTCATCAAGAAAAGTTCTTCTGTCTTATTGGAAGTGGTGAGCATTGTATGAGTAAGCACGTGCATTCTGTTTTAGTAATTGTTAATAAATAGAAGTTGAGTAGGATATTACATTGTAAGGCTCTTTCACTGGTAAAGGACCCCATAAACCTGCAAAAGATTAAACCCGGAGGGAATGGGTGCCTAAATTGACAGGGTTACGCCTAGAACCCTAGGAACTAGGTAGAGGTGGGTGCCCTAGAGTGTGTAAGTGATAGAGAATTTTGTGCGGGTAACAGGAGCTCCATGCCATGGTGCAAACTCCCAACTTCTCTTCTAGGAGCTGCTCAAACTGTTCCACACTGAGGTGTAAGGGTGCAACTCAGTGGTTGGAGCAGGAGTCTGGCCTAGTGCTTGGAGCAGAATCAGAGGGCAGAACCGCAGTCGTGGTCAGGAGACAAGCCATGGGCCAGAACAGAACCGAAAGTCAGAACCAGAGGCCTGGTCTGGAGACAAGCCAGTGGTCAGAGCCAGGAATCAGGAGTTGAGAGGTAGGCAGGGACTAGGGCTGGAGCAGAGCAGGCACGGGTTGTAGCAAGGGCTGGACAGAAGCAAGTCTGGTGCAGCTGCAGGTGTGGAACGCATTGAGCAGCCACTGTGCTGCTGTTGCTAGAAGGTGTAAATGGTGATCTGTGGGCTCTTCTGACCAGACAGGGGCACAGTCACTTACTGAGGGTTTATTGGCCCAGCTGAGCTCATTGGGTTGCTAGGCAACCATGCCCAGAGGCAGCTGAGTTTCTCATAGGATGCTGCTTCTTTGGAAGCAGTGAGTGTGTGAATACTGCGAGTGGCTAGTGGGGCAGGGCCTGGGCACTCCAGGAAAATGGTTGGAGGCCTGCGGGATGGAATGCCCTGTTCAGTCCTGTCCTTGAGGTGGTGGTGCCACCCCTGGGCAATGTTGCCTTTCCCCACACTGCAGGGTCCGCTGTCCTCCCTCTGTCACTCAGCCTGTGTCAGAGGTGAGGGAGGCCAAGGGATGCAGGTGGTGATATGGCAGAAATCCACTGTTCAAGAAGTGGCTGCCTTGACTTTCCCCGAAGCCCACGGGCATGCTGATAAGGACTGGAGGAAAACTGGGGCTTGGTTAAGTGAGCCCTCACTATGCTGCTGGAAAAGGCTGCCCTGCTTTGCTGCAAATTATTGCTGATTGCGTTGCTCCCACAAGGGGTAAAGTCTCTATCAGGAGCCCAAATGAGTTTGGACTCGCTGGGGAGGCACAGAGAGAAGCAGGGTGTGCTGAGGCAAGGAGGCCCAGTCTCAGAGCTAGAGTTCTAGCAAAAGCTAATCACAGGCCTAGTGCGTTCCAGGGGCACTGCCAAAAGAGACGATACATACGCTGGGCATCAAACACCCTTGTAATATCTGTGATAGCTGCCCTCGGAGACAGTGATGGGGGAACCCGCCTAATAGTCTCATTTGACTCTTCTCCAGCATTTGGTTCAGAGACTGTATTACAGAGAACGTTTAACCATGTCCCAGAGGGTTAATCCAGGTGGGAGAGGCTGGGTCTGTGCTGTAATAAAGTCATGAAGGGTGTGTCTGCACTGCAATAAAACACCCACGTCAGGCCCATGTCAGCTGACTTGGATTCATGGGAATCAAGTTGTGGGGCTGGATCCTGAGCCTGGACGTGTACATTGCAATTGGATAACTCTGTAGCCTGTAGGTAATAGCAGGGTTTTATTTCAGTGTATCCCTATCTTGGCATCGGAGCACCAGGGCAGCCAGTACGTACCTCTGGGTATGTCTACACTATGGGATTACGCCGATTTTTACAGAAATCGATTTTTGGGAACAGATTGTATAAAGTCGAGTGCATGTGGCCACACTAAGCACATTAATTCGGCGGTGTATGTCCATAGTACTGAGGCTAGCATCAACTTCCAGAGCATTGCATTGTGGGTAGCTATCCCGTAGTTCCCACAGTCTCCCCCACCCATTGGAATTTTGGGTTGAGATCCATTGGCCTGATGGGGCAAAAAATATTGTTGTGGGTGGTTTGGGGTACATGTCGTCAGCCTGTCTTTCCCTCCCTCCCTCCCTCCCTCCCTCCATGAAAGCAATGGCAGACAACCGTTTTGTGCCTTTTTTCCTGGGTTACCTGTGCAGACGCCATACCACATCAAGCATGGAACCTGCTCAGCTCAACACAGCAGTCGTGAACATTGTAAAGACCTCGTACGTTATCGTGCAGTTTATGCTGAACCAGAACCTGAAAAACCAGGCGAGAAGGAGGTGTCAGTGCGGTGACAAGAGTGATGAGGACATGGACACAGAATTCTCTCAAACTGTGGGCCCTGGCACTTTGGAGATCATGGTGTTAATGGGGCAGGTCCATGCAGTGGAACACCGATTCTGGGCCTGGGAAACAAGCACAGGCATAGTGTTGCAGGTGTGGGATGATTTCCAGTGGCTGCAAAACTTTCGTATGCGTAGGGCCACTTTCTTGGAACGCTGTGACTTGCTTTCCCCTGCCCTGAAATGCCAGAATACCAAGATGAGAGCAGCTCTCACAGTTGAGAAGTGAGTGGCAATAGCCCTCTGGAAGCTTGCAACGCCAGACAGCTACACAGCTACCGGTCAGTCGGGAATCAATTTGGAGTGGGCAAATCTACTGTGAGGGCTGCTGTGATGCAAGTAGCCAAAGCAATCACTGAGCTGCTGCTACAAAGGTAGTGACTCTGGGAATGTGCAGGTCATAGTGGATGGCTTTGCTGCAATGGGATTCCCTAACTGTGGTGGGGCAATAGATGGAACCCATATCCCTATCTTGGCACTGGAGCACCAGGGCAGCCAGTACATAAACCACAAGGGTACTTTTCAATGGTGCTGCAAGCACTGGTGGATCACAAGGGACACGTTTCACCAACATCAACGTGGGATGGCCGGGAAGGGTTCATGACGCTCGCGTCTTCAGGAACACTAATCTGTTTAAACGGCTGCAGCAAGGGATTTACTTCCCAGACCAGAAAATAACATTGGTTGGGGATGTTGAAATGCTATAGTTATCCTTGGGACCCAGCCTACCCCTTAATGCCATGGCTCATGAAGCCATACACAGGCAGCCTGGACAGTAGTCAGGAGCTGTTCAACTATAGCTGAGCAAGTGCAGAATGGTGGTAGAATGTGCATTTGGACGTTTAAAGGGTCGCTGGAGCACTTTACTGACTCGCTCAGACCTCAGCCAAACCAATATTCCCATTGTTATTGCTGCTTGCTGTGTGCTCCACAATATCTGTGAGAGTAAGGGGAGACATTTATGCAGGGTGGGAGGTTGAGGAAAATCACCTGGCCACTGATTATGCGCAGCCAGACACCAGGGCGGTTAGAAGAGCACACCAGGAAGCGCTGCACATCAGAGAAGCTTTGAAAACCAGTTTCATGACTGGCCAGGCTCCAGTGTGAGAGTTCTGTTTTTTTTCTCTTTAATGAAAACCTGCCCCCTTGATTGACTCATTCCCTGTAAGCCACCCACCCTCCCCCTTTGATCACAGCTTGCTTTCAAAGGAAATAAAGTCACTATCATTTAAAAATCATGCATTCTTTATTAATTGATTATAAAAATAGGGAGACAACTGACAAGGTAGCCCCGGGGGGGAAGGAGGGAAGGAAGGAAGGAAAAGGCCACTTCAAAAGTTGTTGAATGACAGCCTTTTGCTTGGGCTGTCCACTGGGGTGGAGTGGCAGGGTGCACGGAGCCTCCCCCCCTGCGTTCTTGGGTGCCTGGGTGAGGAGGCTATGGAACATAGGGAGGGGAGAGGGCAGTTATAAAGGGGCTGCAATGACACTCTGTGATCCTGCTGCCGTTCCTGAAGTTCCACCAGACACCAGAGCATCAGAGTACAAGGTCGCAGTTTGATCCTGCAGTAGGTGCAGCATTGCATCCTGCCTCCAATGATCTTCCTGCTGCCACCTCTCATCTCAAGCGTCCCTACTATCCTCACGTTCATCCCTCCTGTCCTCACATTCATTGGCCTCTTTCTTGTACTGTGATACTGTGTCCTTCCACTCATTCAAATGAGCTCTTTCACTGCGGATTGACTGCATGATCTCAGAGAACATTTCATCTCGCGTGCATTTTTTTCGCCGCCTTATCTGAGATAGCATTCGGGACGGAGGAGGGAGGCTTGAAAAATTTGCAGCTGCAGGAAGGAAAAAAGGTAGAGAAGTATTTAAAAAGATACATTTTACAGAACATTGTGTATACTCTTTCATGGTGAACAACACTATTCACATTACATAGCACATGGGATTTCGGTACAAGGTCGCATTTTCCATCTTAATATTGAGTGCCTGCGGCTTTGGTGTTAGAGATCACAGATGCAGGGCTGGGCAACAGAATTCGGCTTGCATGCATCCATGGTAAGCCATTGTCTTTCGGCTTCTGCAGCCTTCATAAAAGCAGTGCCCTCCTTTCCAATACCAAGCAAAGCCCATTGAGTGCTGCGGTTTTCATGTTTACGTGCAGCAGCAGAAACCACAGTAACCCACCCCTCCCATCCAGTTCTCTGGGATGATCACTTTACTCCTCCCCCCACTGCGTGGTTGGTAGCAGGAAAGATCCCTGCTAGCCAAACGCGAACAGCTCAGCGTCAATGCCCCTGTCACCGCTTGGCTAACTGCAAGGAAGGATTTCTTTTCAGCCACAGGCAAACAGCCCTGTAGGAACGGCCACCTCTGTCCCCTTCATTAAATGCCCGTATTTCAACCAGGTTACCATTAACAAGATCACTCTCCCGACGATAACACAGCGAGATAAAGAACAGATGTTGCTTGAATGCCAGCAAACACCGGGACCATACGCAGCCATGCTTTGTCATGCAATGATACCAGATTACTTGCTACTTGTATGGCGTGGTAAAGCGTCCTACCATGGAAGACGGAATAAGGCTGCCCTGCTCAGCCCTGAAACCTTCTGCAAAGGCTTTTGGAGTACCTCCAGGAGAGCTTCATGGAGGATTTCCGCTCCATTCCCAGACACGTTAACAGACTTTTCCAGTAACTGTACTGGCCGTGAATGTATCCCAAGTCCTCAGGGCAAATTAATCATTAAAATATGTTTGTTTTTAAACCATGTTTCATATTTACAAAGATACACTCACCAGAGGTGCCTTCTATGGCGTCATGGTCCAGGATACCGCCTTGGGAGGGTTGGGAGGCTACTTCAGTCAGGCTGAGAAAAAGATCCTGGCTGTTGGGGAGAACGGTGTGCTGTGTGCTCTCCACAAGCTCATCCTCCTCCTCTTCCCCGGCCACAAAATCCTCAGGCATGGCTGAGAGTACCTCTTCCTCGGAATCTGTGGTCAGGGCTGGGATAGTGGTGGTGGCCGCCCTAGAATTGCATGCAGCTCAGCGTAGAAGCGGCATCTCTGCAGCCCTGCACCAGACCTTCCGTTTGCTTCTTTGGTTTTCTGGTAGGCTTGTCTGAGCTCCTTAACTTTCACGCGGCACTGTAGTGAGTCCCTGTTGTGTCTTCTTTCCATCATGCCCTTGGAGACTTTTTCAAATGTTTTGGCATTCTGTCTTTTGGAACGTAGTTCTGCTAGCACGGAATCCTCTCCCCATACAGTGATCAGATCCAGTATCTCCCGTACGGTCCATGCTGGAGCTCTTTTTCGATTCTCGGACTGCGTGGTTA
>NC_133778.1:5706042-5747215 GCF_003597395.2 Chelonoidis abingdonii
CACACACACACACACACACACACCCTCCCCCCCCAATAAATGTATTTGTGATACTTTGGCAACATCGCTGACATTTGTTTCGTTTGTCACCAAACTGTCTCTTTTTTGGTATTAAGCAAATTATCAAAAAATGTAGTTGAATCAATTGTTCATTTAGCTTAAAAAACCAACAGCCACAGTCCCCCCGCCCCCTATAACCTGATGTGTTAGAGGGAAACAAACGCTGTGTGGAGGTGTGAGCGAAAGAGAAACCTATCGCCAAGAACCAAATCCTAGTCCCATTGGGCATGAACAGAGCGTTGTGATTAGCTGTGTACTGCTGCCTGTGTGGAGCCGGTGCTGAGCAGGGCAAACTTGGTGTGTGGTACAGACACTGTACAGGCACATGGCCCCAGGCGGCGGTAGAGGAACCCCCCCCCCCTCTTTTTTTTTTTTTTTGCTTGGGGCGGCAAAAAAGCCAGAGCTGACCCTGCCAGAGTGGTCACAATGGTGCACTGTGGGATAGCTCCCGGAGGCCAATACCGTCGAATTGCGTCCACACTAACCCTAATTCGAACCAGCAATGTCGATTTCAGTTCTACTTCCCTCGTCGGGAAGGAGTACAGAAATCGATTTTAAGAGCCCTTTATGTCAAAGTAAATGGCTTCGTTGTGTGGATGGGTACAGGGTTAATTTGATTTAGCGCTGCTAAATTCGAACTAAACTCATAGTGTAGACCAGGCCTAAGTGTTTCTCAGTGCATCAGAACCTAGAATTTCTCTCTGCAGGAAGAATGCCTGGGATGGATGCATAATATGAAATGGACAAAATTGCTTCTACAATTGCTCCAATTGCCCTTCTCACCCTGACAGGCTGCAGAATAACATCCCATCCTCCTAGGGGAAAGGAAATGGCATCAGTGGAGCCTGCTCAGGTAAGCGATTGTCTGGAAGCTGGTGGTGAGGGAGGAGGAGGGAGAGGGGCAGTAAGTGCACAGGAGAATGGGAGCAGCTGGAGGAGGGGGGCAGGAAATAGACAATGTGGAGAAAGGAAGGGGACAGGGTGTAATCATCCTGCTGGAACTAGTTGACTCTGGGGCTTGTTTTTGAGGAATGGACTCATGGGGCTTGAGAGTGGGACTTCTCCTTTTTGTGGAACAGGAAATAACCCCCCTGGCCAGAACTGGGAAAACTTCCCAGACTCCCAGTGCTGGAGCCTGAACCTACCAATACACTTTGTTATATGCTGCTCCCCAAATCTTTTTGTCATCTGCAAACTTTATCAATGACAATTTTATGTTCTCTTCCTGGTCATTGATAAAAATGTTAAATAGTACAGGGCCAAGAACCAATCCCTGTGAGAGCCCACTAGAAAGACACCTACTCAACCATGGTTCTCCACTTACAATTATGTTTTGAGACTGTCAGCCACATTTTAATGTATTTCATGTATGCAATGTGAATTTTGAATTGTTCTGGTAATCAAAAGATCATTCTGTACCAAGTCAAATGCCTTACAGAAATCTATGTATCTTACCTCAACATTACTATCTTTATCAACCAAACTTTGAATCTCATCCAAAAAGACATGCAGTTAGTTTGATAGGTTCTAAATCTATGTTGATTGATATTAATTGCATTACCCTTCTTTAATTCTTTGTTAGTACATTTATCAGGTGCTCCATTATCTTTCCTGGTATCAATGTCAGATAGACAGTCCTATAATTACTTGTGTCCCTTTTAAACCTTCTGAACATTGTGTGATAGAGGAGGGCCAGGGAGCAGTGGGAGAGGGGAAATAGATAAGCCCTAGGCTAATTAAGGCATGGTTTCCTGTAGATTAGGGAGGGTTGCTACAGGTTAATTGAAGCGCCTATAGTCAATTAAGGCCCTATCAGGAATCTAATAACCCCTCCTGCTTCTGGTAGTCAGGGGAGGAGGAGGAAGCAGAGAGGACTGGAGCGTGGAGGTGCGCTGTGAGATTTGAAAGACTAGGGATCCGAAGTAAGGGAGACTCTGCCCCAGCAGGTGAGGGAGACTCCCTCCCCCAGCGTCTAAGAACCGAAGGTACCCCACCCAAGGGGGAAGAGGGTAAGAACCTGCAGGGGTTGAGAGGGGCTGGGGTTCAGAGTGAGGAGCAAACTCAGACCCCTTCCCTCCTCTACCATCTTCCCGGGCCACTAGCGGGGACCTCGGCACCCCAAGATCAGGGGCAAGGGATATATTTTGTACCCCGGAATGATTGTGTCCCATTGATTGTCTTCAGTCCACCAGGTTTCTGTGATGCCTATTATACCAATAGCCTCCTTTATCACAAGGCACTCTAGTTCACCCATCTTATTATTCACACTTCTAGCATTTGTGTACAAGCACTTTAAAAACTTGTCACTGTTTGTCTGCCCTTTTCTGATGTGTCCGATTCTTTGTGAATGTTTCTTGTCTGATCTGGCCCTTACATTGTCCTCTTCCATTTCATCCTCTGCTCCTGACTATAACCTAGAGAATCTCTATCAATAGACTCTCCTCTAAGAGAAGTCTGTGTCCGATCCACATGCTCCTCTGCAGCAGTCGGCTTTCCCCCATCTCCTAGTTTTTAAAAACTGCTCTACAACCTTTTTAATGTTAGTGCCAGCAGTCTGGTTCCACTTTGGTTTAGGTGGAGCCCATCTCTCCTGTATAGGCTCCCCTATCCCAAAAGTTTCCCAGTTCCTAATGAATCTAAACCCCTCCTCTCTACACCATCGTCTCATCCACGCATTGAGACTCTGAAGCTCTGCCTGCCTACCTGGCCCTGCGCGTGGAACTGGAGCATTTCTGAGAATGCCACCATAGAGGTCCTGGATTTCAGTCTTTCCCTAGCAGCCTAAATTTGGCTTCCAGGACATCTCTCCTACCCTTCCCTATGTCATTGGTACCTACATGTACCACGACCACCGGCTCCTCCCAGCACTACACATAAGTCTATCTAGATGCCTCGAGAGATCCGCAACCTTCGCACCAGGCAGGCAAGTCACCATACGGTTTCTCCTGGTCATCACAAACCCAGCTATCTATTGTTTCTAATGATCGAATCTCCCATTACTAACACCTGCCTTTTCCTAGTGACTGGAATTCCCTTCCCCAGAGAGGTAATCTCTGTGCGAGAGGATACCCTAACACCATCTGGAAGGAGGGTCCCAACTATGGGAAGGTTTCCCTCTGCTCCCATTGACTGTTCTGCTTCCCTGGGCCTTTCTTCCTCCTCAACAGTGCAGGGGCTGTCTGACCGGAGGTGGGCGAATTCTAGTGTATCCCGGAAAGCCCCATCAACATGCCACTCTTAGTTCCTCCAGTTCTGCCACCCTGGCTCCCAAAGCCCGTACGCGGTCTCTGAGGGCCAGGAGCTCCTTGCACTGAATGCACACATGTGCCACCCGCCCACAGGGCAGGTAATCATACATGCTGCACTCAGCGCAATAAACTGGATAGCCCCCACTCTGCTGCTAGGCTTCTGCCTGCATTGTCTCCTGCAGCTACCTAGTTAATGAAAGGGGTTTTATTAAATCAAGAAGTTTTGAATGTAGTTTAGTTTACAGGTTTTAAAGAACAGCAAGTGAACCTTGCCCCCTTCCTGCTCTGCTTCCAAACTCCCTTGCAAAACTCCCTGTTAGCAGCCTGTCTTCGCCTGGCTGTACTGCCAGCTCCATCCCAGGCAGATGGCCCACAAGGGCAGGTACAGATATCCCCCGAATTAGCCCTAGAACAACGAACAGAGGTCATTGAAATGATCCAGCGGAACCAAGACGTGATCTCCACACAACCAGGCTGTACAGCGCTGATCCAACACCACATCATCACCTGTCCCGGAGCCAGGGTGACGATAAAACCATATTGTATACCAGAGGCAAAAAGGGAAGAAATTAGGGCAGAAGTAAGGAAAATGCTGGAACTTGGGGTGATTGAGGAATCACATAGGCAGTGGTCCAGCTCTATTGTCTTGGTCCCCAATCCCCATGGCACCCTGACTTTTTTTGTAATGACTTCCAGAAGTTAAATGAGGTATCCCAGTTCGATGCCTACCCGATACCACGTATTGATGAGCTGGTGGATCAGTTAGGCAAGGCCTGATACTTGACCACCTTAGACTTGACAAAAGGATACTGGCAGATCCCCCTGGCTGAGGACACTAAGGAAGAAACTGCTTTCTCTACACCCAATGGCCTCTTCCAATATACCATCCTCCCTTTTGGGCTCCATGGGGCCCCCGCAACTTTCCAATGATTGATGGACAGATTACTTCGACCCCATGACAAGTATGCTGCTGCCTATTTAGATAATGTGGCGATCCATATCCCTGACTGGGAGACACACCTGGGGAAAGTGGAAATGGTACTAGCTGCTCTCAGACAGGCTGGCCTCATCAGTACCCATCCAAACGTGCAATAGAGTTAGCCGAGGCCAGATACCACATGTATGTAGTCGGAAGGAGCCTGGTGAAGCTCCAGTGGAACAAAGTGAAGGCAATACAGGAATGGCCCTGCCCGTTCCGCATGAAGCAAGTCAAAGCATTCTTAGGCATAGGAGGTACAATCACCAGTTCATCCCTCACTTCGCCGCAAGGGCAGCACCTTTGACAAGAGCTCGGGGCCTGGAGATAGTTAAATGGACCGAGGCAGCAGAATAAGCTTTCACAGACCTAAGGATGGCCCTTTGCAGCCATCCAGTGCTCATAGCCCCAGATTTCAAAAAGGAATTCATCCTACAAACAGACGCCTCGGAGGCAGGACTTAGGGCCGTCCTTTCACAGATAGTGGGGGATGAGGATCACCCAGTCCTTTACCACAGCTGAAAGCTTCTGCCCAGGGAGCAACGGGACGCCGTAGTAGAAAAGGAATGCCTAGTGGTTAAATGGGCCATGGAGATTCTATGGTACTACCTGTTTGGGCGGCGGTTCACCCTTGTGCCAAACCACACCCCACTCCAATGGATGCACACAAACTAGGAGAGGAATGTATGAGTGACTAGATGGTTCCTATCCCTACAACTTTTCCACATCCAGATACAGCATAGAAATGGAAGCCAGCATGACAACATGGACTCGCAACAACACAGTCTTTCATCCCAAGTAGCCCAAGCCCATGGTGCTGCGGGCGGGGGTCAGGGGGGAATATGTGATACAGGAGGGCCAGGGAGCAGTGAGAGAGGGGTATAGGGGAAATACATATGTAACTTTAGCGCCCTTGTGGCCAAGATGGAGTCTGCTCTGCAGGCAGCTCTGGCCAAGAGAAGGCGCACGCAGGAATGCAGCAGGAGAAATCCCTTCCGCCCCAGGGGCACCTGTTCCAAACCCCCCAGAGTGAACACACCCACCCACAGGAAAAGTACAATGGATATAACAAAGGGAGATATTTATTTACAGAGAGATGAGAGGAGAAAAACAACAAGGGGAAATAAAGGGGGAGCAGTAAAAAGGGGCTGCATTCAAACCAAAACCCCACAGGCCCTGTGGGAGCACAGTCTGGAGGGGCAGACACTGAGCAATGTGTCTGCACACAGAGTTCAGGAGCTCCCCCGGCCAAGAAAAGCACAGGACCCACCATACTAATGTCAGCCATCTTGCCACAATTGACACAGGACTATCTTTCTTCCATTCTTCTGGAGTTCCCCCAGTGTTCCAAGACCCACTGAGAATCAGCAGTAATGGTCCAGTGGACTCCTCAGCCAGTTCTTTTAAAACTCCTGGATGAAAGTTATCTGGAGTCTGGACCCATTTGATCTGAAAATGTCTATCTATAGTAGCTGCTGTTTAACATCCTCATGTATTACTGGAATGGAAAGAGTTTTTCCTAGGTACAAGAACAGAAGTATTCACTGAATGTTTTTGCTGTCTCTGTATGATCACTGATAATTCTATCACAGTAAAGGATCAATACCATTGTTAGGCTTCTTTATGTTCTTAATATACCTAAAAAAAAAAAATTTGTCATATTGGCCTTAGATTTCCCCTTTTGACCCTTTGGATATGTCTACACTATGAGATATTCTGATTTTACAGAAACCGGTATTTGGAAACACATTGTATAAAGTCGAGTGCACGCAGCCACATTAAGCACATTAATTCGGTGGTGTGCAGCCATGTACTGAGGCTAGCGTCAATTTCCGGAGTGTTGCACTGTGGGTAGCTATCTCATAGTTACCGCAGTCTCCCCCATCCATTGGAATTCTGGGCTGAGATCACAATGCATGATGGGGCAAAAACAGTATCGCGAGTGATTCTGGGTAAATGTCATCAGTCAGTCCTCCCTCCGTGAAAGCAACGGCAGACAATCATTTTGTGCCCTTTTCCCTGGATTGCCCGGGCAGACGCCATAGCATGACAACCATGGAGCCCGTTCAGCCTTTTTTCACTGTCACCATATGTCTACTGGATGCTGCTGACAGACGCGGTGCTGCAGCGCTACACAGCAGCATCCCCTTGCCTTTTGCAAGTTAGCAGAGACGGTTCCCAGTCATATTGTACTGTCTGCTGCTGTCATGGGTGCTCCTGGCTAGTCTCGGTGAGGTCGGCCAGAGGTGCATGGACAAAAAGTGGGAATGACTCCCCAGATCATTCCGTTCTTTAAGCTTTGTCTAAAGGGAGCGTCAGTCCTGCCAAGAATATCAGGTAAGCCTACAAAAGAACCAGAGAAGCAAAGAGCCGCTCCGGGTCAGAGCCCCAGACATCCCACAGAAATGATGAGCTGCATGCCATTCTAGGGGGTGCCCCTGCAACAACCCCACCCATTGCTTCCCTCCTCCCACACCCCTTCTGGTCTACCATGGCAGCTATCCCCCCATTTGTGTGATGAAGTAATAAAGAATGCAGGAATAAGAAACAACACTGACTTTATTGAGATAAAAGAGGGGGAAGGCAGCCTCCAGCTGCTATGATATTCCAGGCAGGACTGAATCTCCAGGAGACAAAGCTTAAAGAAGGGAATGACCGGGAGTCATTCCCATTTTTTTCCAGGCGCCCCCTGCCGACCTCACCGAGGCCTGCCAGGAGCACTCACGGGATGATGATGACGGATACCAGTCCTATTATACCATCTGCCATCAGGAAGGGAATGGAAGGGGTTGTTGCTGTGTAACGCTGCAGCATCGCGTCTGCCAGCAGTATCCAGTAGACATATGGTGACATTGAAAAAAGCGAGAAACGATTTTTTCCCTTTTTTTTTCCACGGTGGGTGTGGGGAGAGGATTGACGACACATATCCTGAACCACCCGCGACAATGTTTCTGACCCTTCAGGCATTGGGAGCTCAGCCAAGAATGCAAATGGTTTTCCGAGACTGCAGGAACTGTGGGATAGCTCGAGTCCTCAGTCCCCTCTCCCTCCCTCCGTGAGCGTCCATTTGATTCTTTGGCTTTCCATTACGCTTGTCACACAGCACTGTGTTGTGTCCCTGCTGTGGCCTCTGTCTGTCATAGCCTTGGAGATTTTTTCAAATGCTTTGGCATTCCGTCTTTTGGAACGGAGTTCTCATAGAACAGATTCATCTCCCCATACAGAGATCAGCTTCAGTATCTCCCGTATGGTCCATGCTGGGGCTCTTTTTTGATTTTGGGACTGCATGGTCATGCTGGGCAAACAGGAAATGAAATTCAAAAGTTTGCGGGGCTTTTCTTGTCTACTTGGCCAGTGTATCTGAGTTCAGATTGCTGTCCAGAGCGGTCACAATGGTGCACTGTGGGATAGCTCTTGGAGGCCAATACCGTCGAATTGCAGCCACACTAACCCTAATCCGAAATGGCAATACTGATTTCAGCGCTACTCCCCTCGTCGGGGAGGAGTACAGATATCGGTATTAAGAGCCCTTTATATTGATATAAAGGACTTCGTTGTGTGGACGAGTGCAGGGTTAATTCGGTTTAACGCTGCTAAATTCGAGATAAACTCATAGTGTAAACCAGGCCTTTGTTTCCCTTATGAATTTTCTACAATTTGAAGCTGCTGATTTGTATTCTTTCCTGTCGGCTTCCCCTTTCCTCCATTTGCTCTCTGTTGTGTTTTGATGGTTAGGTTTTGGGATTCCTACCGGGTGCTGTCCCTGGGCCCTGCTGGGGTTCCATCTCCTGTACCAGCCCCTGGCTAGTAGGTGTGTGATAAATGTGAAGACCCTTGCTCCCTGTGTGTGCTGGCAGGAACAAGGGGCTCTCTTTCTCCCCTCAGCCCGATGCCTCTTGGCTGCTCTGAGTGGTGCAGGGCTGGGACTCTGCTACCGTGTCCCTCCCAGAGCATTAATTTTACTGGCCCTGCTCTCCTGTGAATACTGGTGTTGTCACTGGGCAGCAGGTACTGAGTGTGCGACTCTTGTTCTTTCAGGGGGCAGTGACCTTCGAGGAGCTGGCTGTGTACTTCACGGAGGGGGAATGGGCTCTGCTAGACCCTGCTCAGAGAGCCCTCTACAGGGAGGTCATGCAGGAGAACTATGCCACTGTGGCCTCACTGGGTAAGGATTCCTGTTCCCTGGTTATTAGAAGCTGTGGGGTCTCTACAGAACCCGAGGAATAGTAACTCTAGGCCTTTACTCAGCCTGTAACTTTTGACTGGTTTCCATGCCGCGCTTTTTGCCTTATGTGCTTCCTCAGACGTGTATATTTGATATTGGCCATTTTTATTTAACTTTTTTTTTCCAAATATTAAACTCTTGTCCTCCATTCACCACTCACTGCTCTCCACGCAACCCCTCGCTGCCGTATCTACCCACTGTGACCCTGGCCACTATTCCTGAGTCCTTGCCGCGTTCCTCCCTCCCAGAGGACAACCACTGCCCCGGCACAAATGTAGACTTTGTCGATGATGTCATAGGGTGGTAGTGAGAGGTCTCATGACTTACTAGGTCTTTCTCTTCCATCTGCCCCATCTCCAGCAGTCATGGTCTGCCTTCCCTCCAGGCTCTTTGGATCTTTTAGCCGGTCCTTTCTGAGGCCACATTGCCAAATTCTTGTTTTTTACAGAGGAATTAGTCTGTTGCTCTTGAATTATGTATTATTCTCCAGCCTTCCCCAGACACGTGTGTGTTAATACTGCGGCCTACTGTACCTGACTCACTGGATAATTCCCCTAATTCCCCAAAATGTGCTTATCTGACGTCACAGGTCTGGGGAAAGCTACACCTGTGACCCCCTCCAGAGTCTGCTCAAGGAAGGCCCTCTCAGGTACCAGGCCTCCAGCCATCACCTCTCTGTGGGCAGGGACATAGGAGTCACTGCATCTCGAACAAGGTATGAGGCTTGCAGTCCCCTCACCCTTCATTGTGTTCACTGGCCTAAAGTCCAGCCCCTGAGCTTTGCTTCTCTCCAAGGGCTGTGACCAGCGTGTGTGTTGACGGATGTGGGAATTTTGGTAACATTTCTGTTATTCCAGTACATCCCTCGGCTGCCCTCTGTGTTTGGTGTAGCTCAGCTCTGAGTGTGAAGAGCTGTGGCAGGGTGATACAAATGGCTCATGCAGACACTGACTATAACTAACCCATATCAGTGGAAGACCTTACAGAGTCCACAATAACCCCCAGGACTGAACACTTGACACCTCTCAATGAGAGGTTCCAGCTTGTCTGGGCAGAGCGCAAGTGAACTCAGCGTGTTCTGAGCAGCAGGAAGAAGTGGGCTCCCAGAAACAGGGAGCTTTCCTGGAACTAAGACAAAGGGACAGACACAAGGAAAGGACACCCAGTGGGTTTCTACAGCAGTGTGGCTCAAGGCTTTGTCCAGTATGGATTATGTCTTAACATTTACTTCTCCGTGCTAACCTAAGGACTTGCCCATGCTGCGTTCCAGTTGACTAATAAACCCTGCTCTTTTTGAAAAGGCTGCTGGGTATCACTGCAGATACTTGCTGGGCGCATTAATCCCTGAAGAGTGTAACAGTCTCTGACCAGGAGTCTATCTCAGCTGGACTTGCTGGGCACAGCTCACTGTGTGAGGCAGGAGAGCTGGAGCCCAGAGGCTCAGTCTCGGAGGCACTGAGGCTGCATGGCCTACCCTGAGGGAAGAGTAGGACCCTTGGGGATTTGGCACACTGAAGGCGGGTTCCTCTAGGGACTGTTTTAAAAGCTGAGGTATAGGACAAACTGAGGATCCATGACAGTTGGTGGCAGCTGGTGGGATTCTGAATGGAACAGGAGGATTTTGCAATAAGTAACTTGTAGCAGTGAAAACAAGACTAGTCAAAGAAAAGTGGGGGGAAAATGAAGTATATCCACCTCCCTAAGAAGAGCATCACAGAGCTGTGCAGTGGGAGAGTGTTCAGTCTTGGGAAATTACACAAGGCCCAGCTGAGTGCATGGCCGGGGAAGGATGATCAGATCTAGGTCTAAACCCACGTGGAATTTTGAGAGAATCTCAGGGCCATAGAAGCACCTGCAGCAGCAGCAGGGGGACATCCTGACAACCCAGTTCCCCCTTCGCTAGAGTTAAAGCAATGGGAGTTGGACCAGAAAGCAAAGGAGCTTCAGATGGAGGAACAGAGACTAGCAGACTGCAAAAGGGAGCGATTTGATCAAGAGGACAAACCTGAGGAGGAGCAGAGGAAAAACCAGGAAGAGCAGCCATAGCATGAAGTGGGAATGGAGAAGCAAAAAGTCCCATGTAAGGGAAAGTGGGGAGAGATCACAGGAAGCTAGGTCTGTAGGAGCCTAGATGCCAAATGGCTGGCCCCGTTTAAGGAGAGGGGGATATAGATGCCTACCTCACTGCCTTTGAGAAGGCTTGTGACTGGAACCAGGTTGATCCCATTGACTGACTCCACTGTCTTACCCCTTACTCAATGCCAAAGCGATAGAGTTATGTATCCAAATGGATGGATTTGATTACTTGGGACTATGAGGGGTTCTGCTGCTTAAGATTGAATTGACACCTGTGGCTCATAAGAAAAGGTTTTGGGATATGCAAAGACCCAGGGTGTAATGTACAGTAAATCCTTCTATAACACGGTAGTTACGTTCCTAGAAAACGGGTTATATAAACTGAAGAATAAATGGGAAAAATAGGGTTAGGATCCCAGACATGACATGGTTGTACATATTGGAGGGTGCTCAGGGCAGGAGGTCGGGGTGTGGGATCCGGGAGGTCCTCACCGCAGGTGGCTTCCTGTGCCTGCTGTTCCTGGCGGAGATGCGGCTAGGTGGCTCCAGGTGCTCGCCCCATCCCTCCCCGAGCACTGATTGCAGGGGCAGCACCTTCAGGCAGAGGCAGCGTGCAGAGCCCCCGGGCCGCGCCTCCACCTCCACCAGGAACAACAGACATGGGGAGCCACTTGTGGGGAGCCACCCAAGGCAAGCGCCCCCCCAGATCTGGCACCCCGAGCACCCTCCCGCGGCCTAACTCCCTCCCATGATCGTGCGCTATATAAAAATAGTGTGCGCATCATAAAAATGGGTCACTAAAGGAAAACTGTGTTATGTCAAAAACGTGCTCTATAAATGTGTGTTATAAGACTTTACTGTATATGGAAACTGCCGCCCTGGTGGCAAAATATCTCTGCAAAGGGGGTAAAGATGCAGGTGCCACTATGCTGGAAAGTTTATATGACCTGGTAAGTTAGAGCAACTCTGTGAGATGTCTCCATGAGCTTCAAATGTGGTTAGTGGACAAGAATCCTCAGGATCTGTGTAGCACATTCCAGGTGGCAGATGAGTTTGTGGACAGTAGGACCCATAGTGAAGAAAACCAAAGGGTGACTGGACCAAGTTGGGGACCCAAAACAGGGGAGGTTACACAGGGACACCCCAAAAGTGGGATTCAAGTAAATTGAAACCAGGAGTGACAGGCAATGTGGGTAGACCAGCTCCAAGGGATCCTGAAAACCTGACATGTGGCATCTGTAGGAAAATCGGGCATACACGGGTGCGCTGCTCAAGGCTGGAGAAGATGGGGTGTGTCCAGGCCCAAGGGGCTTACCCATCCTGTGTCCAACCAAGAAGGCTGCCTGTAGCTCAGCCTCATCTAGTGAGCTATGTGACTGAACTTCCGGAGGAAAGCAGTCTCACAGCCATCTCCTCTGGGCTAAAGGGTGAGCTGGAGGATGAGCTCCCTCCCCAGGCACTGGGCACGTGTCCGGTGTGCTCAGACTCATCATCCCCAGGAGGAGTGGAAGGTGGTTACTGGGAGGACATTACTTGGGTGGAGAGATGCTGGGTTATGAGAGACCCCTTGTCAAACCCCCGTGTGGTAAAAACCCCACTGAATGCTGAAAGGATGCACAACCTGGTGCAAGAGGCCAAAGGTGAAGCCATTTGCCCTACCTGTGGCTCATGTCCCTGTGCAGACACAGGAAGGAGCCATGGGCTAGCTAGGAGTGGGTTCTCCAGGATCTCACTGTGACGCTGTCGGGGTTCCCAAGGTGTCTGGGGTGAATCACTACCAGCTGTATGCAGCGTGAGAGATCCTTGGCTGTGCCCACTGAGGGAAGTTCTCCCAAACCTGCCGGCTGCTGGCAGCACAAGCACACCGCTGTGCTCTACGAGTTCCCTCTGCAAGCTAGCAGTTAATGCACCCACCTTGTTACACTGAAGTGCCCACTCCCTTGTCTTCTGGGCACCCACTGTGTACAGCAATCTGCTGCCTCGATGGGAAGCAGTGCACCCCAGGGTCGCCAGCCTTCCCTCCGCTTAACACACTCTTTAGTATCAGTCATTTGATCGTGGCTATAATAAACCACCCAGAAGCGTATTTAACTCAGCTTAAGGCAAAGATCCAAACTAAAGGCAATAATATGTCTAATACTGTGTTCTTCCCCACTGGTCAGGCCTTACCACACATGTCCAGCCCAGAGAGCTGGGATCCGCTTTTCATGAGACACTCACACTGGCAATGTCACCTCTGTAGTGGATAACGCCCTGTGCCTGCTCTTCTCTTACAGAGCCCTGGGCTTTTGTCTCTTTTCAGAATCGGGCTGGTTCATTGATTTCAGCTCAGCCCTGAGGGTTCCCTGTTCAGAGTCTTTTCTTGGAGTTTGTGACAGAGTGCTGGGAATCAGCAACTGAACCAGTGCTCTCATCATTGCTTAACCCATTAGGCCCTGGGCAGGGCTTGATTAAGAGAGGAGCTCCTCATTACCAGATCAGACTGGGGCAGTGAAGCAAATGACCTAATTAATCCAGTAACAAGGAGATTGGATAAAAGAGCCTAGGGAGGAAGTACAAGGGGGGAGAAGCAGGAGAGAGAGAGAAAACGAAGGTTAGTAGGGCCTGAAAAAAGAGACTTGTATGGAAGGAGTTGTCTTTCCCCTCCCCACTCCTTTGGACAACATGTAGTGAAGCTGGATAACACTGTGACCATTTCTATACTACAAAATGTTGCCAGTGCAAGTTGTGTCAGCGTACAGCTGCTTCATTTAGTACATGGTACATACGTGGTCCTTTTCCCCGCCCTCTGCACGTAATCAGTAGGAGAGCATGCATCAGTGCACATGGGTAGATATCCCAGTGAGCAACCTTCCACCATCAGCACACTATATTTTGGGTAGTTTTGGCAGGGCATGGTGGGGCAGAAACGAGTCGCACAGGTGTGACCAGGACCAGGAGCAAGCAACTTCGTGTAATGCAATGTTCTCCATCCCATATCGTCATATCAACTCTATCCCATAATTTTGTGCTTACTTTTAATTTCCCATGATCCTGTGCTGGACTTGTTGCTGTCTGCCATCTCTCACAGAAGCATGGAATCTGCATGATTGTTATGAGCATTGCAAATATAGGATGCACGATTCTCCAGTACTTCCAGAGCTGCAAAAAGGACCACAGGGAACATGACGATTTCATAGTTGTCAGTTTGCTGTGAGACACAGCACAAAGCAGTTCATGATCGTTAGTGGCATTTATTGCCTGCACAAATTTAGAGCCTTCACCTTCTGCTCTTCCTGCAATGGCTCTCTATGGGTTAACGGGATCTTTTCCCAGTGAAAGAGCCTTAATGTACGTTTATTAGCATTGATCAACAGAATACGCGCAACAAGCATCTAATGCTCACCACTCCCAATAAAGCAGGCAGACTTTTCCTGATGGCCGGTCAGGATTGGATTTCACCTAGGGCTTCAGCTGCTGCACGGTACGCTCCAGGCACCTCTGGCACCACCCACACGGCAGCTTCTGCCATAACCCAGCACTCTGGTACAGAGTCTAAGGACTCTAAGCTTCCCATCTCCACTACGGCACCATCGACAGTGCTAAAGGAGACAGCACCGACAACTGCTCTGATTACGGTGCCACAGCCCAATGCTGCTTGCACAATAGCACCAGCACATAGACTACAGCAGCTCAGCATGCCTTATTCCTGATGCAATTGGCACCTCACTCTACGCCACAGGCTCTCAGCGCTGCACCACTTTCTGCATCAGAAGGATCTGTTGGGGAAGCTGCCCCCCCCCCCCCCCCAGCAGGCAGGGCCACCCATAACACAAGGCCTTTAAGGGCTGCTGGGCCCTGACCTGCAGCTCTAAAGCCCCTTTTGGAATGCGGCCCTGCAAGCAAGGGCTGGAGGACTCAGGAGGAGCAGGGGCAGCCGCGTAGCCCACTGCAGTTACATGCAGGCTCTGTGGCCAGCCACCGCATGAACTGACAATAGAGAGGCTGCAGCCAAAATAACCATCAGCTTCCCCGCCTAGGACTCCAGAGCTGTAACATCTTGCCCTGGTCCAAACCCCAACCAGTATGAATTTATTTACCAGTTAACCTCTCCCTCGGTGTGGAGAGGAAATGCAACAAGCCTGTGTTCAATCAAGCTGAGATTTTTTTTCCCCAGTCACTTTGCTTAAAGGCACAGTGGGTTTAAATTAAAACATAAAATGAGTTTATTAACTACAAAAGATAGATTTTAAGTGATTATAAGGGATAGCAAACAGACCAAAGCAGCTTACCTAGTAAATAAACAAAAAAAGCAAACTAAGCTTAACATACTAGATAGATTGGCTGTAAATTAGGGAGTTTCTCACCATGAGATGGTACAAGCAGGCTTGCAGACTCTTAAGGTACAAGTTGTGTTTCCTTTGCAGCTTGGAATCCCCAGATTTTCATAAACAGGCTAGAAATCCCTTTAGCCTGGGTCCAGCACTTCCCCCACTTCAGTCTTTGTTCCTCAGGTGTTTTCAGCAGTCTTCTTGTGTTGGGAGTGAAGAACAACCAAGGATGTCACTCCCTGCCTTATATAGTTTAAGCACAGAGCGGGAACCCTTTCTGCCAAAACCAGTTC
The DNA here is from genome assembly GCF_003597395.2 of Chelonoidis abingdonii. Taxonomy (NCBI): domain Eukaryota; kingdom Metazoa; phylum Chordata; order Testudines; family Testudinidae; genus Chelonoidis; species Chelonoidis abingdonii. The sequence goes on from NC_133778.1 coordinate 5,721,231, forward strand.
CCAGACCAGTGTGTGGAAAAATACAAACCTTCCAAGATGGAGTCCAGAGGCCTGGCCACAGGCCTTTGCATACATTGCTGAGTCATAGCAGACATTACTTACAGGCCGTCTGGAATTTTACAGGAAAGTTAAGTTCTTCCACTGTCCATTACCTTTGTTGATGAATGATTAACACTGTCTGGCTTCTTCAGTGTTGTGCCTGAAATGCTAGTTGTGGGTGGTTATCCAGACTTAGTGTAACACCAACAGACCCTGATTGTCAGCAGGTGGGATTGAACTGAGGCCCTCTAGAGTTTACTGCATAAGCTATTAGCTAAGGTTGTAGAGCAAATTCATTAATCTTGCTCTCTGAGTGGTCTCGGTGCCACTAGATGGGACAGAACGCCACACCTAGGTGTGTGGGTTACCTAAGCACATTTGAAATACAGATACATAGTCAATATTCATAACTTTAGACACAAATGATACATACATACAAATAGGATAATCATATTCAGCAAATCATAACTTTTCCAATGACTCCTCACATGACCCTTCTTGCACAAAATGCAAGAAACAGATGAGATCCTGCAAAGAGTGCGATCTGCAGTTAAGAGACACAGAGGAAACTTGCTAGGAAGGCTGCAGGAGGAGAATCACTTGCTCCAGGAGGTGCACCAGCTAAAGAGGGATGTGGAAGCAATGAAGCACATGGCCAGGTAGAGGCACAGCTTATAGATCTTGCTGTGGGTTGGAGCAGGGTTTTTGAAAGGGAGGGGCATATGGGATGTGGATGGGGATGAAGCCCCTGTAAGGCAAAGGAGAGAATCCTAATTAGTTATATGCTGCACCTGGGAGGTGATTAACTGATTGCCTGCTGGCCAGAGGAGGGGGAGCTAGGTGGAGGTGGGGAGTTTCATAGAGGAGAGAAGCAGGCGGAGCTGGAACTGGAATATTTTCTGACCCTAAAATGAAGTCACTTTCAAGCCTGGGAGGGAGGGAGAATGGATCCAAAGTAGAAAAGAAAAATAAAGTAGAAGCAGATGCAAAATAGCAAAGCTGAGGAAGGAGCTAACCTGAACTGTTGTAACTAAGATCCCTCGCCAAAGCAATGAGAGCAGATGACGTTAACCCTGTGAAAGTAGCTGACTGGGTTACGAAAAGCTGAGGGGATATAGTAAGAGCCAGGAGGTTGCAAGATGGGGATCTTGTAGCTCAATGTAAAAACAGAGCAGATCAACGAACTGCTAAAAACTGCAATGCTAGGGAAAGTTAAGCTGCCAGCTACAAAAGTAGGTACCTGGAGCGAAGAAGGGGATGTATAGTGTGACGTTGCATCCCATAATGCTTTATGGAAATATGCTTGTGAAAGTAAATATGACATAACTGGAGTATGTTTTATGCTAGATATGCCATGTAACATATCCCTGCAAAGGTTATGATCTACTGGATATATTCATCCTATTTGTATGCATGTATCATTTTTGTATTTGAAGTTCTGAATACTGGCTATGTACTTGTTTAATTTTAAGTAGCCTCAGTGAAGCAGTTGGTCAGCTTCCTGAGAAAAGACTATTCTCAGTAACTTCCCAGTCAAGAAACACTTAAGCTAACAATGAACTTGGAAACACCAATCCACTTCTGAGCTTTCCTGAGAATGTGGCCTGGCTGGTAAGAAACTCAATCATGCATGAACACGTGACTTGCCCATGTGACTCCAAAACTGCATCTTGGAGCTGGATTCTGGATAGGAGAGAGGAGCGGGTCTCCACCCACAAGAGAAAGTCTATTTAAACCCCTGGGAGGCCCCTCCAATAGGTCTTCATCTGGCCTGAGAGGTAGCCTCTTCACCCCCAAAGGATACCTGAAAGAAACTGGAACAAAGGAGTGTGGACAACAGGAACAACAGGGGTGTGAGTGATTGCTGGACCCAGACTAGAAGGAGGCTATTCTGTAAAAGGGACTTACTGGAACATCTCTGAGGGTGAGATTTCATCTGTAATCACTTTCTTACTGTATTAGGTTTAGACTTGTGCGTTTTATTTTATTTTGCGTGGTAATTCACTTTGTTCTGTTATTACTTGGAACCACTTAAATTCTACTTTTTGTATTTAATAAAATCACGTTTTTCTTATTAATTAACCCAGAGTATATAATAATACCGGGGCGGGGGAACAGCTGTTCATGTCTCTCTATCAATGTTATAGAGGGCAAATAATTTGAGTTCATCTTGTATAAGCTTTATACAGGGTAAAATGATTTTATTTGGGATTTCGACCCCCACCGGGAGCTGGACATCTGAGTGTTGGAGACAGGAACACTCCTTAAGGTGTTTTCAGTTAAGCCTGCAGCTGTTGGGGGACATGGTTCAGACCTGGGTCTGTGTTGCAGCAGGCTAGCTTGTCTGGCTCAAACAAGTCAGGGTTCTGAAGTCCCAAGCTGCCAGGGAAAACAGGCTTAGAGGTAGTTCCAGCACATCAGTTGACAGTTCCCAAGGGGTTTTCTGTGTTCCAACCCGTCACATATAGGGTACCATTGGAACTGAGCAGTGATGAGAGAAGTAAAAGTATATGAGAGGATAGAGTGTTAGGAAGTCAGCATCTGTCAGTGGGTTCGGGGGCAATACAAACCAATGGGGGGATGTGTCACCACTAACCCTGCAACCGTGGGTGCCTCACAGTGCTTTGCTGCTGTAGCTCCCAACCTAAGCTGTTAAGAATTAGCCTACCAGCAGACAGGTCACATGCTGAGTGTGTGTGTGCTAAACAGCCCTAGTTCAGCAGCTCTGACCCCAGCAGCCTGTCTGCAGCCTCACATCCCCTCTCTGGCTTCCACCAGTCTTGGTTGCAATGATGAAAGTACCCAATAAATGTGAGGATTGCTGGGAATTCAATAGATGAACTGTAGCACAACCTCTTAGAACTCCACGTGCCGTTTGAGTTAAAATGTGGGTGCAGAAGGTAAAGGAAAAGTTAAATTCAGTCAAAACTTTTAGTCTTGGGAAAATTAGTTCTTCTTCGAGTGCTTTCCCTGTGGGTGCTCCACTCTAGGTGTCAGTGCGTCCCAGCGCCGTTGATCGGAGATTTTCGGTAACAGTGCCTGGTCGGGACACAGACACTCAGTTGGTATCTCCCGTCTCATTGGAATCTTCCTGAGCGCCTGTGTCACGCCCCCCCCCCCCCCCCAGTTCCTTCTCAACCATCCCCGGATGAAGACGGGACTCGGGGCAGTGCTGCTTCTCTTCCCTGGTCTCTGTAGGAAAAATTAACAAAGAATACAGAAATACTTATTAGTTACATCCCAGTTGTTTCCCTTCCTTTAGTATAGTTACATAGTTACTTAGTTTAAAAAAAAAACAAACAAAAAAAACTTTTTCGCTTCAGACTTGTCTCCCGCTGAGACACTTCCCTGCCATTTCTAATTCACAATGCCAGGGGCTTCAGGATTCAAAAAGTGTGTTTCCTGTCAGGACTCCATGCCACGGTCGGATGGGCACTCGTTGTGTGAAGTGCCTTGGGGAAACCCACATCCCTGCAAAGTGCACGAGCCTCAAGTCAAGGGCTTGGCACGACAGGGACCTGCAGCTTAAATTGCTTCTGATGGAAAAATCCCTGCAGCCACTTTTCGAGACGGGGAAAGTTAAACCCACTCCCACACACTCCCCAGCCAGATCTGAACCAGTTGGGAGTGTTGCTTCATCCTCTCGGGAGCAGAGGCAAGAAGCGCAGCAGTCTCACAGGAGAGACTCTGCCAAGGGTAAGGGGTCTCCCGCGAGATCTTTACCCTCTGTGCTGACAGCGCCACAGGCAGGTGCCTCAGCCCTTTCTGAAGCCTCAACAAACCGCAGAGGCAGGAACCCGACCTCCTGTATTGGGAAGGTTTCGCGACACTTACCCCCTCCGCGCAATAAATAGCCACGGTGCCGACTACACCGTCTGCCCCAGTGCTGGGAAGAACATCGGCACTAAGCTTGCCTACTGCCCCAGCACCAGCAGCGGACCCCCTGCAGGGCATCTCCAACAGACCCGCGGCACTGCTGACACTTTCGCTTGCTAACGTGCTAGAGCACAGTCCAGGCTCAGCACAGCCCAGGAAACAGGAGCAATAGTTCCTCACTCAGTGTGACCTCTCAGAGCCACCTGAGCCTAACTCTCCACTCCTGGCAACACAGGGCTCACGCTTCGAACCGCCGTTCTCACCATTTCTGACATCTGTAAAGCGGCTACGTGGCCCTCTGAACATGTTTGCCAGACACTGTGCTTTCACTCAAGACACCGCGGCAGGCACCACAGTAGGCCACACAGTACTCTCTACAGTACTCACTGGCGGATCTCCAGAGTCCCACTGACCGCAGTGGGAACTGCTCCACATTCACCTAGAGCGGAGCACCCACAAGGACAGCCCTCGAAGAATAAGGGGAAGCGACTCACCTTGCAGTAACTGAAGTTCTTCAAGATGTGCGCCCGGGGGGGCTCCACTCCGCACCCTCCTTCGCTCTGCTTTGCAATACTAGTAGAATTGCTCCACGGTAGAGAAGGAACTGAGGGGGGTGCGGGACGCAGGCGCTCAGGAAGATTCCAACAAGACAGGAGATACCAACTGTGCGCCTGCGTCCTGAGCAGGCACTGCTACCGAAAATCTCCGATCAACGGCACCAGGACGCACTGACACCTAGAGTGGAGCACCCACAGGGACACGCATCTCGAAGAACTTCAGTTACTGCAAGGTGCCTAACTTCCCCTTATGGATGGAAGTCACATGTTCAAATGTGGATTTAGATTTATTTTATAAATTTAAGGAAAGAAAAGTGACAGTAGGTATTAAAAATGAAGTGTACCAGTATATAGATGACAACTGGAGTCAGTTTTGTCAAATATATACAGATGGGTCTGCACAAGAAAAAACAGAAGCACCAGGGACAATATGTTGTGTATCAAAATTTGGAATTAATACATCTAAAAGAATTTCTGATTATGTGGCTGTCATGGCAGCCAAACTAATAGTAAAAATGCTAGCATTAAATTGGATCTGGGATAGATGTCCACAGTGGTAGTCTTTTATTTTATTTTTTTAGACTCAGTCTGAGGCCTTATGGTGATAATAAAAGGATGTCTCAGTATGCCAAAGTGATTTAATCAATGAAATTATATGTCTCAGAACAGATGGGGATACATGTAGCATTAGCTTGGATCCCAGAGCATATTGGGATAACAGGGAATGACATGGTAGATAAATTAGCTAAAAACACTGTAAGAAATGAGAGCCTAGTACAGAAAAAAAAAGAGGAATGGCAAAACTTTTGGATTAACAAAAAAACAGGCGAATAATTTTTTGAATTGTGCCCTAGAGCTGCGGATAACGACATACTTCAGGGCCTGCATAGGAAAAATGAAATGATTTTGTTTAGAATACTAACTGGTCACTGTGGCATAAACAAAAATCTTTTTGGAGTAAATAGACACGAACAGGAATTACATGTACTCTGCAAGTTGGACGAAACAATTGATCACATTTTATGGGTATGTAAGGGGCTTTGATAAAGAAAGGGGAAAACTTTCTGAGAAATCCAAATGTCTTCTGTTATTTCATAAAAATATCAAGGAAATAGGGTATTATTAGAAGGGCATTGTTACTTCACCTAAAAGACACAGGGCAGAACGAGGGAATATTAAGCACTAAGTGTTTAGGAATTGTAATTGGTGTCGGCTATAGACTAATCAGTCAGGTCTGCTTCACCATTTAAAAAATAAACAAAGAAGAGAGAGGATCTTGGGTGTGCTAGGAGCAGAGAGAGCTCAGCTGAGAAAGAATCTAGGGAGAGTTCCCTTTCTCTGGGAAGGGCCTGGATGAAGGCCTGGCGGTTTGGGAGAGGCTGTGGCCAGGACTCAGGACTATAGGAGTAGGTCAGCTTCTGTGATGGGGCCCAAGAGCAGAGAGGAGCCCTGAATGAGGGTCGTGAGGGCCAGAGAATGAAGGGTGAAGCACTTATTGTTTGGAGTCAAGCTCAGGAGGGGTGAAGGCCCTTTTTATATAGAGATGAACCCAAGAAGGGGACTGAAGTGTCATGTGGTGTGGCTGGGGGCGAGCCCCAGAAGACCTAGTAAAGCAGTCAGGAGTAGGGACTGGCTGGGAATGGTCATTGTGGTCTAGGAAGTGGCTACCAGAGGGAGTGTGAGAGGCAAAGTCTCCTGCAGTGGCATGTCTTGTCATGAGGCAGTGCCCTAGAGGTCAGGACACACATTTACAGTAGACAATTGAGCAATACATCACATAGTCAGCTAGCCTGGGAGGGGTGACAACTCCCTCCTGCTTAAATGGGCCGTCGCTGAGACATGTGGTTCCCTGGTGATTCACTTTCACACCAAGACCATATGGCTGTGATTTGCAATGTAGTTAAATATTACCTGTACACAAGTGATTATGAGAGCAGATAGGTTACAACCTTTCAGTGGAGACCTTACCTGCTACCCTTTATGGATAAATGCTGTGAAGGCAGTGTATTAGGTGTATTTAGTATCAGAGGGGTAGCCGTGTTAGTCTGGATCTGTAAAAGCAGCAAAGAGTCCTGTGGCACCTTATAGACTGAGATATTTTGGAGCATGAGCTTTCGTGGGTGAATACCCTCTTCGTCGAATGCATGTAGTGGAAATTTCCAGGAGCAGGTATACATATGCAAGCAAGAAGCAAGCTAGAGATAACGAGGTTAGTTCAATCAGGGATGATGAGGCCCTGTTCTAGCAGTTGAGGTGTGAAAAACAAGGGAGGAGAAACTAGTTTTGTAGTTGGCAAGCCATTCACAGTCTTAGTTTCATCCTGAGCTGATAGTGTCAAATTGCAGATGAACTGAAGCTCAGCAGTTTCTTCTTTGAAGTCTGGTCCTGAAGTTTTTTTTGCTGCAGGATGGCCACCTTAAGATCTGCTATAGTGTGGCCTGGGAGGTTGAAGTGCTCTCCTACAGGTTTTTGTATATTGCCATTCCTGATATCTGATTTGTGTCCATTTATCCTTTTCCGTAGAGACTGGTCCAATATGGCCAGTATACATAGCAGAGGGGCATTGCTGGCATATGATGGCATATATTACATTGGTGGACGTGCAGGTGAATGAACCAGTGATGGTGTGGCTAAAACCAGCTAAAACCCCTCCAACCCATCATCAGGGAGCTACAACACATCCTGGACAATGATCCCAAACTTTCACAGGCCTTTGGGTGGCAGGCCAGTCCTCACCCACAGACAACCTGCCAACCTGAAACATATTCTCACAGTAACTGCACACCGCATCATAGTAACTCTAGCTCAGGAACCAATCCATGCAACAAACCTCGATGCCAACTCTGCCCACATATCTACACCATCGACACCATCACAGGACCTAACCAGATCAGCCACACCATTACCGGTTCATTCACCTGTACATCCACCAATGTAATATACGCCATCATATGCCAGAAATGCCCCTCTGGCACAAATAAGATGACCACCCTCTTTCCAAATGCTTTTGTTGCTCTGCGCATACTTCTCACACTTCCTGTAACAGTTGCTCTGTTCTGTTCACTCCCTGTGAAGCATCACGCACCAACCACTGTGGGAAGACAGGATACGGAGCTAAATGGGCCATTGGTCTGACTCAGTATCTTATCTTCTTATGAAAACACTACTGTGAGAATTGTGGACCCTCGTGGTCCCTTCTAACCTTGTGTTTCTCTGGTTGTATGATTCTATGACATGCCTGGTAGGACAGCTACCAACAGGATGGGAGATTGGTTTTGGCATCCATGGATAACAAATCTTGGATTCTTGAGGTCATCGATTAAAGTGACCCTGCTCAGTTCTGTCTTAAAGGAGGAAGAGATGTGATGAAGTGAATTTTCTGTATAATTTTTATGAAGGATGTGCACAGCAGTGACCTACTTGCCTAGGGATTGCCAGCCAGGGGGTGCAAAGGGGTTAAAAAACTGCTTAAGCAGCATAGGAGGAGACATGAAGTGGCTGGGTTGGTATGAATGGGTCATTAAAGAGGATCCAGAAAGACAGTGGGTATATCTATGCTGCAAAATAATACACGTAGCAGCAAGCCTCTGAGCTTGGGTCTAGAGACTCGGCCTCACAGGGTTCACGCTACACCACTGAAAAAGCCATATCGATGTTCCAGCTCTGGCTGAAGCTCAGGCTCTGAAACCTACATGCCACCCCAGGATTCAGATCCTGAGCAGGAAAGTACACGGCTATTTTTAGTGCCGCAGTGTGAGCCCTGTGAGCCCAAGTCTGCAGACCCAGGCTCAGGCTCCCTGTCAGGTTTTATTTCTGCAGTGTAGACGTACTCAAGGACACCCCCTCAGTCAGCTCAAACAGCCTTTTATGCCCCAAACTCCCCAGTCTCCTTAAACAGGTAACACCAGTCACTGCTCTTACCGAAGGGGGACAAAGTGTCAAACGCTGGATATCTGCACAATCAGTCTTGGAATTTTGCCTTAATAACCACCCGCTGATAGCAGATTCCACAGGAAACCCATCTCCTCCCCCCTCCCCCCCCCGTGACCCAGGAACACACAAAGACATGACACTTATTGATACAAAGGTGTGTGAATACTTTATGGGCCAATATAATCTGGCCTATCTCAGTATAATACTTAGTAACGTTTTCATGTTTTGAAGGGCTAGTTCAATTATACAGGTAAAATTCATAACATTCCAGTTTGTTCAGGGAGGGTAGGTGGCAGCATATCTGGTTTCCCATCTCTCACTTCAAAGTGTGGTGGATGTAGAGATGTCTATGCCTGCTTTTAGGCCACAGGCATCACAACTTTGGCCCGTCTTTGGCTCAGCTCTCAAGCAGGACATGATAGGGAGGCCTTGGCCTTCCCTCTGCACCGGGTCCCAGCCCTGGACCTTGTGGGAATAAACAGTAGCTAACTCCTCCATGCAGAGGATGTGAGTCTGGCACTCTGAGCTACTTCCTGCCTCTCCTCTCTTTCAGCTTGTGGCATGGTCCCTTAGAGTCCAAACAATCTGGAACTGAACAGAGTTCAAATGAGCAGAGCCTGGCAGGGCCCACTGGTTCTCAGGAAAGGGCAGGGTTTGGTGAAGGACTCACCAGCATCGTGGTTCCCTCCCACGTTCAATTTTCCATGTGGCATGTCTGAAGGACCTGGCTTCCCTCCAGCCTGTTCACTATACCCCATTTCCTTGCTGCTCTTGTCTGGGCCGCAGGTTCTTCCCTACTAGTACCATGATGTTATCTTGGATGTGGGGGCCTGAGGGCCAAGTTTGGGGTCGGGAGGGAAAGGGATGGCGAGGAGGCCTTCCTGTCCCTTCCAGACCTTGGGCAGGCTGACATAATATATACCTGGGTTGTCTTCTTTCTTCTGGGTTGCTGGACCTCAGAATCAATCTGCCCCACCTGTGTTACTACCTTGGCGGCGCCTTGCCATCAGCCCAGAAGCTTGGATTTCAATGTCAGCAGCAGAAGTATCACTCAGTCTCCAGGTTGGAGCTCTCAGAGACGGGCCTTGCTGTTGACCTGCTCCTGGTTGTGTTGTGCCTTCTCCAGGTTTTGCTTTGCAAGTGCCCCCAGGGTCTTCAGTTTCTTTCTTGACTGTATAACATACTGCACTACATTGGTTGTTCTGGAGTTCTGCCCTTCCCATGTCTCATGGAGGAGATCCCAGATTCCCCTTGATTGCCTCTCTTGTTGTAGTTGGCTCAGTGGTTTGTACATTGGCCTGCTAAACACAGGGTTGTGAGTTCTATCCTTGAGGGGGCCACTGAGGGATCTGTGGCAAAAATCAGTACTTGGTCCTGCTAGTGAAGGCAGGGGGCTGGACTCAATGACCTTTCAAGGTCACTCCCAGTTCTAGGAGAGAGGTATATCTCCTATTATTATCATCACAGGTGGTGAGCAGGACACGTGGGATGGTCCCAGTGTCACAAGTCACTGGATTGAACTATGATAAATCTTTAATGTTTTGTTAAACTGTTCCACCAGACTGTCAGTTTGGTGGTGGTATACTGACGTCTTCCAGGACTTGACCCATATCAAGTCGTACAATTAGTTCACTAAGGGTATGTCTACACTACCCACCAGATCAGCCGGTAGCAATCGATCCAGCAGGGGTCGATTTATCGTATCTAGTCTAGATGTGATAATTCAACCCCCAGCACTCTCCCGTTGACCTCTGTACTCCACTGCCACAAGAGGTGCAGGGGGAGTCGACAGGGGAGCGGCAGCAGTCGACTCACCATGGTGAAGACACCTCGGTAAGTCAATCTAAGCACATTGACTTCAGCCACATTATTCACATAGCTGAAGTTGCATAACTTAGATTGATATCCTCCCCCCCGCCCCAGTGTAGACCAGGCCTAACTGTGAGATGATGTCTGCCCCTTGCTCTGTCAATAAGTCTTTGCAGATCCCTACTCAGGCAAATACTTTTATGAGCTTACTGGCAATGAAAGCTGCCATTTCTGACCAGAGGGTAATGGCCCAGGGTCTCTGGTGGCACAATCCAGGATCACCAGTATGTATTAGTACCTGGCTGCAGATGTTTTCAGCGGACCCACCAGCTCTATACCTGTCCATAAGAACGTAAGAGCGGCCATATTGAGTCAGAGCAATGGTCCATCTAGCCCAGTATCCTGTCTTCTGACAGGGTCCAATGCCAGATGCTTCCTTGGAAATGAACACAACAGGGCAATCATCCAGTGATCCTTCCCCTGTCCCCTAATCCCAGCACCTGCCAGTCAGAGGGACCCCTGCAGAGGGGAATAGTACCAGGGGGGCCTTTGAGATCTTTTTCTGGCTCACCCGCTGGTACTTGGGGCAGGAGGCCCAATAGTCCCGTGCCTCTGGGGTGGATGCCCAGCCAGTAGAACTCTGTGGTCACTGTTAAGTGTCTTCTCTGTCCCCAGCACTGCATGGGCTAACTGAAGCATCTCCCCTTTGGAAATTCCTGGGTACCAAAGCTGCATTGACCAGCCCTGTCTCAGCCTGCTTCGTCAACTGATATGGTCTCTCCTCTAGCAATTCAAAATAGGGCCACTATTTCAGTTGTTGCGGGTTTAACACTTTGTCATCCACATGGGTGAGACATTCATAAACCTGACTCAGGGTTGGGTCCCTCATTTGCTCTCTCACAGTGTTTATTTGCTAGACATCAGGTGCAGGTTGAAAGGTGGTAGCAGGCCTCTACTGCTCCAGTTAAGTTCAGGTGAAAAGTCCTTTGCCCATGAGAGTGGTCCTTCTCCTGGATCTTTGGCTTCCAATGGAGCCATCTCCTCTTGGCACCTCCTCTTGGCCACCATGGTCATCTGCTGTCCTCCCAGTTCTTCTAGTCCAGGCTCTAGCCCCTCTGCAGATGCTCCAGGACATCCCTGGACATCCTTCCTGAAAAACTTCCAGTCATGCCGGAGTATGACCAGAGAGGCCAGGTCTTTGGCCACTTTGGTCTGCACTGTCTCAGTGTGGTCTTGCACAGTCAGTTGTTCCTGTTTAATCGGACTGGGTTGCATGTCCCCATGGATACACTGGAGGAAGATGATGCATCTAGATTCTCTTCTCGACCCCACCAACCACTCCCTGACTAAAGTCTGGCTGCAGACAGAGTCTATCAGTCCTTGTACTTTTACTCCATTCACTAGCAAGGAGATTAATGTTTTCCCTGTGCCCCTTTTCTGAACCCAGTTATCTGCTGTCCAGGCCTGCCCATAATTATAGTCCATGAATGGGCAGTCCCACCTGAAATGGCCTGGCTGCTCACATGCAACTAGCCCCCATGGGAGAAAGAGGTTTCACCATTAATTCTCCTGAGTGGGACGGCCCCTTTGGATAAGGTTACTCTTCTTTACTCAGATGTCTCCTGGCTAGGTGAGGGTGGGCTTCTAGGAACTTCTATTGGCCGTTGTATCCCCCTCGTCATCCTCAGTGAGGTTTGGGTTCAGTGGGACTTGAGGTCCCGGAGGTGCACCAGATTGGCTTTTGGCATTTCAGCTATGGACCCAAGGGACATCAGGTAGTTCTCCACCATGGCAACAGCCTCTTCCAAGGTCTCTGGTTGGTGTCTCATAGAATCATAGAATATCAGGGTTGGAAAAGACCTCAGGAGGTCCAATCCCCTGCTCAAAGCAGGACCAACACGAACTCATCTTCCACTCAAGCTCCCCCCTGGAGTTCAAAAGAGCAGAGCCCTGTGGGGCCTGCTGGTTGTCAGAAAAAGGGGGAGGCAGTTGGAGATGGCACAACCTGTGGGCCTCATCAGCATCATACTTCCATCCCAGTGCCAACCTTCCAAGTGGCTTTTCAGGAGAAGGACCTGTTTTGCCTTCAGCCTGGTCACTCTCTCGCCTCCTATTTCCCTGGGCTTCTAAGCATCTTTTAACCAGCTCCTCCAGCTGAGGCATGCTTCGCAAGCTGGAGAGGCCAGAGCTATCTGTGCCCAGTAGTGTCCTTTAACCCCATCAGGCCCACTATGGGGACTGTGTACCCCATCACAGTTAAATACAATAGTATCAAGTTATGCCTGTGTTTATCATATCTGTCTGCCATTACATTGTTCATTCTGCTTGTGTAGTCTAATTCTTCCCTCACCCGGTATGTGTCTTGTCTATATAGATTGTAAGGTCCTCAGGGCATGGGCAATCTACTACTCTGTTTATACAATGCCTCAAACAATGGGGCCCCATTTTTTATTGGCCCTTTGGCACTACTATAATAAACTTAATTAATAATAACTGTCCTGCTGCTTGGATCCCAGGAAGGTTGCCTCAGATGCTTAAAATGAGCTGAGGGTGAAATCATGGAATGGTGACAAGTATTGCACAAATTCAGCAGATCTCTCTTGTTTTTGTTCTCTTATGTAGGGTTTCCAGTTTCTAAACCTGATGTAATCTCCCGGCTGGAATGTGGGGAAGAGCCATGGGTCCCAGATCTCCAGGGCTCTGAGGAAAGGAAGCTCCAGAAAGGTGCTCAGATAGGTGAGGCATCCTTTAAACCAACTCAGAAACTGGAACCACGCAGGACATTAGCAGGAAGATGCAAAGAGAAAGTTTCTGGGAGCTGTGGAGAGGCAAAAGCCTGTGAGAATCAGCATAGGCCGGAGAAAAGCTTCAGTAGTGGCTCAGACCTTATTCGACATGAAAGAATTAATATGGGAAAGAGACCTTACACATGCTCTGAGTGTGGGAAAAGCTTTAGTCAGAGCTCAACCCTCATCACACATTACAGAGTTCACACTGGAGAGAGGCCATACACATGCTCTGAATGTGGGAAAAGCTTCAGTCATGGCTCAGCCCTTATCACACATCAGAGAATCCACACTGGAGAGATGCCTTACACATGCCCTGAATGTGGAAAAAGCTTCAATCACAGTTCAAATCTCATCAAACATCGGAGAATCCACACAGGAGAGACACCCTACACATGCTCTGAGTGTGGGAGAAATTTCTGTCGGAGTTCAGCCCTTATCACGCATCAGAGAATCCACACGGGTGAAACACCCTACTCGTGCACTGAGTGCAAGAAAACCTTCAGTGAGAGTTCAGACCTTATTAGGCATTGGATAATCCACACAGGAGAGAAACCCTACACATGCCCTGAGTGTGGGAAAAGCTTCAACCACAGCTCAAACCTGATCACACATCGGAGAATCCACACCAGAGAGACACCCTACACCTGCCTTGAGTGCGGGAAAAGCTTCATCCAGAGCTCGCACCTCATCACACATCAGAGAATCCACACAGGAGAGCGCCCCTACACATGCTCTGAGTGCGGGAAAAGCTTCTGTCGAAGCTCAAACCTCATCACACATCAGAGGATCCATGTAGGGAAGACACTCTGCTCATGCTCTGAGTGTGGGAAAAGCTTCAGTCGGAGCTCAGCCCTTATTAGTCATCAGCGAATCCATAGAGGGGTGACAAACTTCACATGCCCTGAGTGTGGGAAAAGCTTCAACCGGAGGTCACACCTCATCACACATCGGAGAATCCACACGGGAGAGAAACCCTACACGTGTTCTGAGTGTGGGAAAAGCTTCAGTCGGAACTCAAACCTGATCACACATCAGAGAGTCCACACTGGAGAGACACCTTACACATGCCCTGAGTGCGGGAAAAGCTTTAGTCAGAGCTCAAGCCTCATCACACATCAGAGAATCCACACAGGAGAGAGACCCTTCACGTGCCCTGAGTGCGGGAAGAGTTTTAGTCAGAGCTCAACTTTTATCAAACATAAGAGAATCCACATAGGCAAGTAATGCCATAAATGCCTTGACCAGGGCTGGCCAAAGAATTTTTGTAAAATACATTAGCGAATTCCCACATAGTTTGCACCATTTTCTTCAGTGTGGTGTCTCAGCTCTACGTGAGTTGCCTGCCTCTGTTTTGCACCTCCCCCTTCTTTGGGGTGATTTTCACGATCCTTTATATCAACTCCTTTGTCTTTGGGAGTCTCTTCCTCCTGCCAGAAATATTCATCAGCGCCAGCTGAGGGTGATGGGGTTGATGTTGATTAGCTACACTGAAGTAAAAGCTACCTGTGCCTTGTCTCCACTGGGATTGTACATGGAGGTAACTGCTCAGCGTAGCAATCTTCTTGTAACAACAAAAGTACATTTGCAGTGCAGACATAACCTGGGTACAGTGGCTGAGTTAGTTTTCCCCTTCACCTGAGCTCAGCTCCATAATTTTTCCTAGTGTAGACAAACCCCGAGGATCACGTTGATACCATTTCCCCATTACAATGTGATTGTTAGTCACTGTGTTCCCCCTTAGGGACAGATTGTCTCAATCCTTGTTGTTCTCACCTTGCTCAGGGCTGTGCTGGACAGAAGTATTTTTTCCACCATTTTCCTCAATTAAAATAGATGGAAATAGAACAAAGAGCAGGAGCAGGACAGGGGTGAAATGTGTCATTTCAGCCTCTGTGATACCTAAAGGAGATGGGGTGTGTCAAAGGGATTCCCTCCTTCCCCATCACTGTGACACTCCCCCTTCGGCCCAGTAGCATTAGCTTCTATGTAAGGCGCAATAGTGTTTATCCTCCCCATGTTCTACCCCTGCACCTCCCCAAGTGTCATGTGATGCCATGTTCTGTGTGCTCCCCGTGCTTAGGTGTCACAATTTGATCCTAAATCAGACTCACTGGGGCTAGAAATGAAAGTGTCACAGACCTGGAGGGGGGATTTGAATGGATCCCAAACACAGAATAGTCATTCTGTGCTTTCATCTCTTGGCAAAGCTACTTCTGGGCTTTTTCCTGCTGAGTTGGGATTGTTTGCAGATGGGAAAGTTGGCTGCATTTCCCTCTTGTGATGAAGCTTAAATCTTTTGTACATAACATGACAATAATAATGAGGTGGCACAGACTGAGGAAAGTTTGAATGGACCAGAGGAGAACACAATGGGGGAATCTGTTTTGATTTATCAGATATAACCTGCACTGGAAATTCATTTTATATGAAACTGAAGGTGTTTTAAAGACATCTGTGTTGTGAGTTTTTCGCTTTCCTGAAGATAGTTTGGTCTCACAATTAGATATTACCTTTGTTTGACAGAATTTACCTCTGATTTACTGAGGATTTTGAGACAAATGACCATTTGGTACAACAGAATTTCTTTTATTTGTGGCTGCTCCTCACCCCTCAGTGATGACAGGGAGGAAGTTCAAGTGCAGTTCAGTCACTGGGAGAAAATGCTCCAAGTTACTGGGCACGGTACCAAGGAAACAGTAGTGTTTTAAAATTTCTACTCTGAAGTGGTGAACAACAGCATACCACAAATTGTGCAACTAACTGAAGTAACTGGACACAAGCATACCTGTTGTGGGTGAAATATAAACGTATAACAAGAGATGTCCAGTAACTAGGCTTAATCAATTTATTAATTAAGGATTATTAGTCAAAGATTAATACATCATAATACAGAAAGGAAGAGTGCCTAGGTTACCAATCCCTCTGGAAGACAGGATTGCAGAACTCACACTGTCTCAAAGATCCTGTGCTTATCCCTCCTCTAATTGTACCTAACTGGGGGGGAGTTTCACAGTTTTCCCCATATCACTTTATCTGATACATCTTTCTTCTCTGTTTTCTGTGACATGTTTTTCATAGACAATGATTGTTACACTTTGTATGTGAGGGATATGTTGTAATTTTCAACATGGCATATATCTTACATTTTGACAATTACACATTGCGCAAAAATGGAGAGGCATGTACACAAGACAAGAATTTTGATTTGAATATTCCAAGTGTAGCATTCTCTCTTTTTCTGCTATATTTATGCCTACTCCTGAAATGAAAATACTTCAGCTATCTCGTTGTTTAATATAGGTGAAAAAGCATTTTGGAAGATCTTAACATGAGGACAAATCAGGAAACGTGTGATGTCATAGACAGTGTAATGTTAATATTGTCTATACTATTAATATTGGCTAACACTCTAGAAGTTACAGACTTTCTCTCTCCTAATTCCATCTATATTGTAGTAGCCAGGGATAGCACAACATCAAGAAGCTATTGTATTTAAGTGTATCTTACAAGCTTCTTGTATCTTAGTTTTTGCTAAGCTTGTATTCTCCAGCTCAGATACTAAGGAGGAGTTCTTACAAAGGTCACGGCATCTACCATATGGTAATACATAGGGCCGTACTAAACACATGGCCATGAAAAATGTGTCACAGCCAGTGAAATCCGGTTTTTGCCCATAAAACATAAGTCTTTTGTTTGCTTTTACCCTATACGATACAGATTTCACAGGGGGGACCAGTGTTTCTCAAACTGGGGGCCCTGACCCAAAAGGGCGTTGGGGGGGTTGCAAGGTTATTTGGGGGGGGGGGGTCACAGTATTTCCACCCTTACTTCTGCATGACCGGAGGGTGGCAGCCGCTGACTGAGGTCCCAGATATGAAGGCAACAGTGTAGAAGAAAGGGTGGCAATACCATAACATGCCATCCTGGCTCTGCTTTCAGAGCTGGGCTCCCAGCCAGCAGCCACCGCTCTTCAGCTGCCCAGCTCTTAAAGGGAGCACCACTGCCAGCAGCAGCTCAAGAGGTAAGGATAACAGTACCGCAACCCCCCCACAATAACTTTGTGACCTCCCCCACAACTTCTTTTTGGGTCAAGGCCCCTACAATTACAACACCCTGAAATTTCAGATTTAAATATCTGAAATCATGAAATTTATGATTTTTAAAATCCTATGACTGAAATTGACCAAACTGGGACCGTGAATTTGGTAGGGCCCTAGTAATAGTTACAGAGATTGTAACATGAATATAAACGACTTCAAATATAACATACTTTATAAATTCACTATTGACTACTTTCTTATTTTGATTATATAATATCACTTTTTTACTTATAGTTGTTACAATAATGAATTATATTTTTATCAGTTATCACACTTTTCACCTTTTACTTATAAGAACTGATTTTCCAATATGCCTTATCCAGACAAATTAGTAGTTTGTAATAAAACAATTTACATTCCTGAATAATAGTTCCATGGTAGAAATCAGGTTTTAGTAAAATTCCATTCTTACATGGTAGCTGTCACTGCAACAGCACTGCCGTGATTTCACAAGCTGTGTTCTTCCACTTTAGTTTAGCTGAAGAGAATACTGATTCAATTCACTCAATAGCCCAGCTGCAAATCCCTCTGGTCCAGTTTGGTCAGTTAGTATTATGAAGCATTATGGGTTTTAATTTAGTTTGGTCATCACACTGTTATTCAGCTGGTTATGGCAATATTGTTTCAGATGATCTGGGAAGTGTATTGCCCAGACATTGATTTGGAGCTCAGCAAAAAGCTGATTGGATTTGGATCCCAAACCAATTGTGGTTGAAGCTATGCAAGAGGTTACTGTTGAAGACATTTTCTTCCAAATCAGGTGCACACTGCCTACTATTTGGGAAGCCCAATCCCTAGCTGCGTAGAGGAGAAAATGGAAGTGACGTTTTTGATGAGCTCACCCCTTGTAAATGCTGCAAATGTGTATAAAATGAACTCAGTGTTGAGTGTGACAGCTGCAGAATTATACCTGTTTTTAATAAATACCCCACCTTTAATGGGTGACAGGGATTCTAACCCAGGCCTGGATCTAGTCCCTATCTTAGATCTGTGCCACCATATCTATCTAATAAACAAACTGAGCCTGTTTGGAGAAGCTATTCCTCACTAACACTACTGACATTTGGTGTGGTTTGGTAAGGATCCTACCATAAAAAGTGTCAAGTTACCTGAAACAAGGCTAAGGATTAGACAAGAACTCAGGTGGAAATAGCAGGTACCCAGCAGTTGATTTTCACCCCAGAGATGGAAACTGTAATGATCCATGGCCCAGCTAAACTGTTATTTTTAAAACACTGCTCCTTAGTTCAGTGGCATTCATTCTGGTCCCAAAGGATGCCATGGTTAAACTGGGAACAATTGTCCTTTGCCTTTTGCATCCAAAATTTCATGAGGCAAAGAGAGAAACAGTTGATGCCTTCAGAGGACATTCCTTCTCCCTGGATCCCCATCTGATGGCCTTTTTGGACAAGAACTTCCATGCTGTGCACGTGATGATGCTCAGTAAAGGAATGAATGCATCAGACTCCAACTTCAAACTGCAGGATACCAGAATGTTGAGTCCTGATTCTATGCTTCTGTCTCTTAGCTTTGCTCTTGTGTTTTATGCATTTGCATCACCTTTTGCTACTCTGACAGATTAGAAAATGTGAAAATAGAATATAGGTGATTTTCTCATAATGCAAATCTTTCCACCTCATGTGAGACCTCTTCCACCAACACTTACAGCAGAAGATGGTGAGTATGTCTACACTGCAATGTAACCCCAGCTTAATGGGATTTGAATCATATGACCTGTGTGAAGAAACCCTGGGTTTGAGTGTTAGCATTGCATTTTAACTTTATGTTAAGGCTTTTCTAACCCATGCTGGAACCTAGGGCTCTGGAGTCCAGACAACAGACCTGAGTCAACATAACCATATCCTAATGTCCCCCACCCAAAAATGTGGCTGCTCTAGCTCTAGGACTGTGGTGCACTGTGGGAAAACTTTACTACCCACCATGCATGTTACCAGGAAGCCACTCATTTTGCCAAAGGCCTGATCAGTTAGCTCTCTTTTGCAAACCCAGGGTGCTCTCTCATAGTGTGCTTACAGATTGGTAGTCAGAAGAGAATTGGTTAATGCTAGGGCTGTCAATTAATCATAGTTAACTCATACGATTAACTTAGAAAATTAATTGCAATTAGAAAACTTAGTCGCGATTAATCACAGTTTTAATCACACTGTTAAACAATAGACTACCAATTGAAATTTATAAAATATTTTGGATGTTTTTCTACATTTTCATATATATTGTATTCTGTGGTGTAACTGAAATCAAAGTATGTTTTTTATTATAAATATTTTCACTGTAAAAATGATAAAAGAAATAGTATTTTTCAATTCACGTCATACTAGTGCTATAGTGCAACCTCTGTCATGAAACTGCAACTTACAAATGCAGATTTTTTTTTGTTACATAACTGCACTCAAAAACAAAACAATATAAAACTTCAGAGCCTGCAAGTCCACTCAGTCCTACTTCTTCTTTTTTAGCCAATCACTAAGAGACAAACAAGTTTGTTTACATTTGCAGGAGATAATGCTGCCCTCTTCTTGTTTACAATGTCACCAGAAAGTGAGAAAAGGCATTTGCTTGGCACTTATGTAGCCGGCATTGCAAGGTATTTACTTGCCAGATATGCTAAACAGAAGTCTTAAAAGAGCAACATTCTGATGCAGAAACTACAGAACCCGAACCACCAAAAAAGAAAAACAACCTTCTGCTGGTGGCATCTGACTCAGATAATGAAAATGAAGATGCATCAGTCCGTACTGCTTTGGATTGTTATTGAGCAAACCCCATCATCAGCATGGCCCCTGGAATGGTGGTTGAAGCATGAAGGGACATATGAATCTTTAGTTCATCTGGCACGTAAATATCTTAGGATGCCAGCTACAACAGCATCTGTTCTCACTTTCAGGTGATATTGTAAACAAGAAGTGTTTATCTGCTGGAAACATAAACAAACTTGTTCGTCTGAGCAATTGGCTGAACAAGAAGTAGGACGGAGTGGACTTGCAGGCTCTAAAATTTTACACTTTTATTTTTGAATGCAGTTTTATTTGTTTTTTCTTACATAATTCTACATTTGTAAGTTCACCTTTCATGATAAAGTGATTGCACTACAATACTTGTATTAGGTGAATTGAAAAATTCCTTTTGTCTCTTTTTTTTTTTTTACAGTGCAAATATTTGTAATAAAAATAAATATAAAATGTATTCTGTGTTGTAATTGAAATCAATATATTTGAAAATGTAGAAAACATCCAAAAATATTTAAATAAACGGTATTGTATTAATGTTTAACAGTGCAATTACTAGCATGATTTAAATAAACGGTATTCTATTAATGTTTAACTGTGCAATTACTAGCATGATTTAAATAAATGGTATTCTATTAATGTTTAACAGTGCAATTAATAGCACGATTAATTTTTTTAATTCCTTGATGGTCCTAATTTTTACACTTCATTTGCCAGAGTTTATGCTCCTTTCTATTTTCCTCATTAGGATTTAACTTCCACTTTTTAAAGGATGCCTTTTTGCCTCTCACTCCTTTTACTTTGTTGTTTAGCCACAGTGGCACTTTTTTGGTTCTCTTTTATGTTTTTTTAATTGGGGGTATACCTTTAAGTTGAGCCTCTATTATGGTGTCTTTGAAAAGTTTCCATGCAGCTTGCAGGGATTTCACTTTTTGCACGGTACCTTTTAATTTCTGTTTAACTTCCTCATTTTTGTGTAGTCTCCCTTTTTGAAATTAAATGCTACAGTGCTGGGCTGCTGTGGTGTTCTAATTATATTATGGTCACTATTACCAAGCGGTCCAGCTATATTCGCCTCTTGGACCAGATCCTGTGCTGCACTTACGACTAAATCAAGAATTGCCTCTCCTCTTCTAGGTTCCAGGACTAGCTGCTCCAAGAAGCATTCATTTAAGGTATCAAGAAATGTTAGCCCACCCTGCATCCAGTCCTGAGGTGACCCAGCCAATATGGCAATAGTTGAAATCCCTCATTATTGAATTTTTTTATTTTCATAGCCTCTCATCTCCCTGAGCATTTCACAGTCACTATCACTATCCTGGTCAGGTGGTTGGTAATATATCCCTACTGCTCTATTCTTATTATTAGAGTATGGAATTACTATCCAGAGAGTTTCTATGGTATATTTTGGTTCATTTAAGATTTTCACTTCATTTGATTCTATGTCTTCTTTTACATATAGAGCCACTCCCCCACCAGCACAACCTGTTCTGTCCTTCCGATATACTTTGTACCCCGGTATTACTGTGTCCCATTGCTTATCCTCATTCCACAAAGTTTCTGTGATGCCTATTATATCAATATCCTAATTTAATATGAGGCATTCTAGTTCACCCATATTATTTAGACTCCTAGTATTGGTATATAAGCACTTTAAAAACTTGTCACTTTTCAGCTGTCTGCCATTACATGATGTAATTGACATAGACAAATGAGAGGATTGGGCTAAAAGAAACCTGATGAGGTTCAACAAGGACAAGTGCAGAGTCCTGCACTTAGGATGGAAGAATCCCATTCACTGTTACCAACTAGGGACCGAATGGCCAGGAAGCAGTTCAGCAGAAAAGGACCTAGGGGTTGCAGTGGATGAGAAGCTGGATATGAGTCAACAGTGTGCCCTTGTTACCAAGAAGGCTAATGGCATTTTGGGCTCTATAAGTAGGGGCATTGCCAGCAGATCGAGGGATGTTATCATTCCCCTCTATTTGAATTGGTGAGGCCTCATCTGGAGTACTGTATCTGGTTTTGGGCCCCACACTACAAGAAGGATGTGGAAAAATTGGAAAGAGTCCAGCGGAGGGCAACAAAAATGATTAGGGGGCTGGAGCAGCCTAGCAGCCTAAATTTGGCCTTCAAGACCTTTCTCCTATCCTTCCCTATGTCACTGGTACCCACATTCCTCCCCAGCATTACACCGCGCAGCTCCACTCACCTTGTTTCCGGTTGGTGGCCCCCTTGCAGACAGAGTCCAGGCCTCTAGCCCTGCTCAGGCCTACCAGCCGTGAGCTCCACTCACCTCAGCTGCCAATCTTGGGTTCCAGCCGCTGACTGCCAGCAGCCGAGATCTGGATCTCCAGCCTTGCTCAGCCTGCTTTCTGGCCTGGAGTCCCTGCAGGCTACCTTGGGCTCTGCTCCTGGCCTTGGATCAGTGCTCTGCAGCCTCCCCGCTGTGGCCCACTGTCCTCAGCCTGGGACAGTGAGGGTTGCATGCCAGGCAAGAGGGGCTGCAGCTCAGCACCCCCATCTTAAAATTGCTTATCTCAAACTATACTGTGTTTGACCTTGTGCCTGCCTTCTATCGCCATTTTTCCCCCCACTGAGAGTTGAAGGGAACATTTGACAAAATGGCAGCTCCTAAGAAAGTGAAACTAGATGTTCAATCATTTCAGCCTGCTTGACTAGATGCATTTGGATTTATTGAAAAGAAGGACCGTGCTGTTTGTGCTTTCTTTTATAAAAAAGTGTTGTTTGTCACACATCAAGTGTTTGACATTTTGAAATGAAGCACGAGAAAACCTTTCTTGACAAAGCAGACAAGACTGAATCAATCCAAAAGGCAGCAGCAGCCTATGAGAAGCAAAGCAGTGTTTTTAAAAGCTTAAGTGTAAGTAAAAATCAAGTTACGGAAGGAAGTTACAAGATTGCATAGTGTATTGCAAAACATGGAAAGTTGTTTACAGATGGGGAATATATAAAAGAAGTTTTTCTCAGCAGTTCGGAGATTTTGTTCAATGATTTGTCAAATAAGGAAACAGTCATATCTAGAATAAAAGAACTGCCCATCTCTGCCAGAACAGTTGAGAGACACAGAAGTGAAATGGCAGAAAACATTAAGGAAAAGCAGACAACTGCATTGAAAGACACAGCAGTGTTTAGTGTTGCAGTTGATGAGAGCGTGGATAGAAACGACATTCCACATTTGGCAATTATTGCAAGATATCGTGCTTCTGATGAAATCCAAGAGGAACTTTGTGTCCTAACACCCCTGCATGGCACAACAACGTGGGAAGATACACTGGAAAGTTTTGTAAACCATCTTGAAGAACGAGGAGTAGACATCAGAAAAATATTTTGTGTGACAACAGATGGTTCCCCTGCCATGATCAGAAAACAGAAAGGATTTGTAAAGTTACTTGAAGATCAAATTGGCCGTCCAACAGTCAAATTTCACTGTATCATCCATCAAGAAAACCTGTGGTGAGAATTGTGAATTTCCTTGTTGCTCGATCTGCTTTGACTCACAGACAATTTCAAGCACTGCTAGAAGAGATGGACAGTGCTTGTAACAACATCCAAGTTCACAGCAACATTCAGTGGCTAAGTCGTGGCAAGATTTTGGTGCACTTTGTAAACTGTTTTGAGGCAATCAAGGCCTTTTTGTCAGAAAAAGAACAAAACTACCCTGAACCGGATGATGACAAATGGCTGTGTAAGATCATGTTTCTAACTGATATCACCGCTCACCTAAACGAACTCAACTTCTGTCTCCCGGGTGCAGGGCAAACAGTTCTGGATCTTCATGAAGCCTGGAAAGCATTTGTTGTGAAACTAGCAGTTTTTTCCAGGGATAGTCAGTCAGTCAGTCAGTCAGTCAGTCAGTCTTCTACTTTTCCGCTACTTCCCCAACACATAAAAGAGCTATTGACACGTTGCACTGTCAGTGTCAATGAGATTGGAAAGTACATGCAAGAACTGGAATCAGAATTTTCTGACAGATTTCAAGATTTCCAGCAATTTGGCCCAATGCTTTCTTTTGTAATTAAATCTGAAAAGTTCAACAAAAGCGACCTGGATTTGTCTGTATTTCAGTGGATGGGTGTTGAAGATTTCGAAATGCAACTCATTCAGTTAAAAAGCTCAGAATTGTGGACATCAAAGTTTGTGGATCTGCGGAGTGCACTTGAAGCTACCGAGAGAGGTATGGGGCTTCTATTCTGACCTGCTGGACGTCCCTGCCAGTGAAATGTAACGGTTTGAAGAAAATGATGTTTGCAGTGCTTTCAGCATTTGGATCCACATACCTGTGTGAACAGGTATTTTCACACATGAAATCTGTCCTCTGTCCCTCTCGGAGCCAGTTAACAACTGATCACTTAGATGCCTGTGTACAGCTTAAAGTATCCAAATACGTGCCAGACATTGGAAAACTCAGCAAGGAAAAGCAATGGAAAGGATCACACTAAACTGAGAAGATCAGCACTTTAATTAAATTTTAAATAAAGCTTCTGAAACGTTTTGAAAACCTTGTTTACTTTACATATAACAGTAGTTTGGTTATATATTATAGACTTATAGAGAGACCTTCTAAAAAAAGTTAAAATGTATTACCGGCAAGCGAAGCCTTAAATTAGAGTGTATAAATGAAGACTCGGCACAGCACTTCTGAAAGGTTGCTGACCCCTGATCTGGAGGATGGTGTGGACTGCACCTCAGCAAGTTTGCAGATGACACTAAACTGGGAGGAGTGGTAGATATGCTAGAGGGTAGGGATCGGATACAGAGGGAACTCGACAAATTAGAGGATTAGGCCAAAAGAAATCTGAGGTTCAACAAGGACAAGTGCAGAGTCCTGCACTTAAGATGGAAGAATCTCATGCACTGCTACAAACTAGTGACTGAATGGCTAGGCAGCAGTTCTGCAGAAAAGGACCTAGGGGTTACAGTGGACGAGAAGCTGGATATGAGTCAAGTGTGCCCTTGTTGCCAAGAAGGCTGAGGTCCTAGCCTAGTCCTAGCCCGCTGCCAGCCTGGGGTCCTAGCCCGCTGCTAGGCTGGGGTTCTAGCCTAGTCCTAGCCCGCTGCCAGCCTGGGGTTCCTTCCCCCAGGCCAGCAGTGGGTGCTGAGTGGGACTGGCGGCAGGACCCTGGCTGGCAAGGGGCCACCAGCAGGAACCCCAGAGCTGCGGCAGGCTGAGCAGCTCAGCCCGCCCCATGTGCCATAAAAAAAAAAATCGGCTTGTGTGCCATCTTTGGCATGCATGCTGTAGGTGACTGACCCCTGCTTCAGATCATTAATGAAGATATTGAACAAAACTGGCCCCAGGACCAACCCTTGGGGCACTCTGTTTGATATCGGCTGCCAGCTAGACATGGAGCCATTGATCACTACCTGTTGAGCCCAATGATCTAGCCAGCTTTCTATCTACCTTATAGTCCATTCATCCAGTCCGTACTTTCACTTGCTGGCAAACATACGGTAGGAGACCATATCAAAAGCTTTGCTGAAGTCAAGAAATAACATATCCACTGCTTTCCCCTCACCCACAGACCCAGTTATCTGCTCAGAGAAGGCAATTAGTCAGGCATGGCTTGCCCTTGGTGAATCCGTACCGACTGCTCCTGATCACTTTCCTCTCCTCTAAGTGCATCAGAATTGATTCCTTGACGACCTGCTTCATGATCTTTCCAGGGACTGAGGTGAGGATGGCTGGCCTGTAGTTCCCTGGATCCTCCTCCTTCCTTTTTTTAAAGATGGGCACTACAATAGCCTTTTTCCAGTCATCCTGGACCCCCCCGATCGCCGTGTGTTTTCAGAGATAATGGCCAATGGTTCTGCAATCACATTCACTAACTCCTTTAGCACCCTTGGATGCAGTGAATCTGGCCCCATGGACTTGTGCTTGTCCAGCTTTTCTAAATAGTCCCAAACCACTTCCTTATCTACAGAGGGCTGGTCACCTCCTCCACATATTGTGCTGCTCAGTGCAGCAGTCTGGGAGCTGACCGTCTCTATGAAGAACAAGACCAAAAAAAATCATTGAGTACTTCAGCTTTTTCCACATCCTCTGTCACTAGTTTGCCTCCCTCATTCAGTAAGGGGCCCACACTTTCCTTGACCTGCTTCTTGTTGCTAACA